>NC_133436.1:14638601-14888601 GCF_011762505.2 Arvicanthis niloticus | reverse complement strand
TAATTTGGCTGCCAACATGTCGATGTTGTTAAAGATAAGCTTTAACATGATGGGCAGGAATAAAAGTATTCCCAGGACAAGAAGGGCTAGCCTGATCAAGCTATATATGCCATTCCTGAGGTTTATCCAAAATGGAAATACTGAGCTCAGGTCATGGATAATTTTATTGGCTTATCTGCAGCGTCGAAGGTCAACAGAGCAGCATTTTTAAAATTCATAATCCCACTATGCAAAGTTAATAAACCCAGAGAGGTGTTAGGATTATGCCAAATGTCTTACAGGTGTCTTTAAACTTTTTTCTAATTATAATGACAATCATTATGAATTTCAAAAGTAATACTACTCCAATGATATTTGTCATGACACTTGGGATGGTTCCTAGCTCTTAAACCCTGAACTTCCTTCAGATAATTTGAATGGATAATTTGAATGGGTTATAAATTATCCTTCATTGTTCCAGATACCTATATAAATCCTTTTGTATATTCAATACATTAGTAACATTGTTTTAGTAGATGGTTAACAAAAATAGTTGTCTTAACTTCTTGTGTCAATGCTATTGCAGAAGCAGTGGTGCTAGCAATTAATGGAATTAAAGCTGTTATACCAGCAATAATCAAGCCTGCTACCCTCTTGCTTCTGCTTAAAGCCTAACTCACTTCTTCCAGCACTTTCAAGCTTTTTTTCAGAGAATCAAGGTTTTTCTAATACTCAGGGCAGTGAGAAGAAAGCTGGTTGATAAAGCTGGTTGCCAGGTTTCAACCTAACATAATTGAAAATTATACAGTCAATGCAACTTACAATAAATGCTATAAAAGAGACAAAACCAATTTTAACCTGACAATTAAAAGAGCCTTAAAACATGCACTAACCCTTGTTTGAAATCCAGATCCTGTCCCAACGTTATCTTTTGCTATCCTAACATCATAGTGAGCTACAACTTGCTTCCAAATATGTTTCTGACAAAGTCCAGATCCAGTCTTCCAAAAGTAGACTGTTATTTCCCATATTGGATTGATTTCTAGACCAGTACATGATTGAGTCCTAATAGCTGGGCACCTTTAAGAAGATACAAGAACCATAATTTCTCTTTTAGATTCTCTATCCCACAAGGTCTAAAAACTTGAGGCAAGGTAGCCTGTTCCATCTGGGATATAGTCAAGCAAAGGTGGGTCAGGAACATATGTCCAATACAGCTCCCCAGTCACCCTTGTCAGGGCACTCAGTAAGCTCACAAGTTGGCATCATTCTTTGTCTCAGCAACAGTATGTCTTACCAATTTTTTTTTTAAAGTTCCACGGGCCTCTTCCACAATACCTTGTCCTTGAGGATTATATAAAATCTCTGTAATAAATTGTTGACAAAATTGCTCAACTACAATTGCCAGACCCATTATCTGTTTTTATAAATTGGTTATTTTATTTATTTCAATGTTATCTCCTCTCCCATTCCCTCCAAAACCCCCTTGTCCAACCCCACCTCCTCCTATTTCTATAAGGGTGTGCTCCAACCATCCTCCCATTCCCATCTCCCTGCTCTCAAATTTCCCAACACTAGGGAATCCAAACTTTTAGGTACCAAGGCCATCCACGTCCACTGATGCCTGACAAGGCCACCTTTAACTACCTATACAAGTGGAGCCATGAGTCCCTCCCTTTGTGTTCTCAGGCTGAAGGAATTAGAATGGCTACTCCAGCTTGTTTCTTAGGACCATTTGCTTGAAAAATTGTTTTTCAGCCTTTTACTCTTAGGTAGTGTCTGTCTTTGTCACTGAGGTGGGTTTCCTGTATGCAGCAAAATGCTGGGTCCTGTTTACATATCCAGTCCGTTAGCCAATTTCTTTTTATTGGGGAATTGAGTCCATTGATTAGGAGATATTAAGGAAAGGAGATTGTTGCTTCCTGTTATTTTTGTTATTAATGGTGGCATTGTGTGGCTATCTTCTTTTGGATTTGTTGGAAGAGGATTACTTTCTTGCTCTTTCTAGAGTATAATTTCCCTCCTTATATTGGAGCTTTCCCACTATTATCCTTTGTAGTGCTGGGTTTGTGGAAAGATATTGTATAAATTTGGTTTTGTCGTGGAATATCTTGGTTTTTCCATCTATGATATTTGAGAGTTTTGCTGGGTATAGTAGCCTGAGCTGGCATTTGTGTTCTCTTAGGGTCTGTATATCATCTGTCCAGGATCTTCTTGCTTTTATAGTATCTGGTGAGAAGTCTGGTGTAATTCTGATAGGTCTGCCTTTATATGTTACTTGGCCTTTTTCCCTTACTGCATTTAATATTCTTTATTTGTTTTGTTCACTTGGTGTTTTGATTATTAGGTGACATGAGGTATTTCTTTTCTGGTCTAGTCTATTTGGCATTCTGTCAGCTTCTTGTATGTTTATGGGCATCTCCTTCTTTAGGTTAGGGAAGTTTTCCTCTATAATTTTGTTGAAGATATTTATTGGTCCTTTAAGTTGGGAATCTTCACTCTCTTCTATACCCATTGTCCTTAGGTTTGGTTTTCTCATTGTGTCCTGGATTTCCTGGATATTTTGTGTTAAAAAATTTTTGCATTTTGTGTTTTCTTTGACAGTTGTGTCAATATTTTCTATGGTATCTTCTGCACCTGAGATTCTCTCTTCTATCTCTTGTATTCTGTTGGTGATGCTTGTGTCTATGACTCCTGATTTCTTTCCTAGGTTTTTTATCTCCAGGGTAGTCTCCCTTTGTGATTTTTTTTATTGTTATTGTTTCTACTTCCATTTTTATGTCCTGGATGATTTTGTTCAATCCCTTCACCTGTTTGGTTGTGTTCTTTTGTAATTTTTTAATTCTTTAAGGGATTTTTGTGTTTCCTCTTTAAGAGCTTCTACCTGTTTGCCTGTGTTCTCCTCAATTTCTTTGAGAGTGTTATTTACATCCTTCTTAAAGTCCTCTATCATCATCATTAGAAGTGATTTTAAATCTGAATCTTGCTTTTCTGGTGACATGGGTAGTTCAGGACTTTCTGGTGTGGGAGAACTAGGTTCTAATGCCAAGTACCCTGGGTTGCTGATGCTTATGTTCTTGTGCTTGCCTTTCGCCATCTGGATCTCCTCAATGCTACCTGCCCTGTCTCTGACTGAAGCCTGTCTTTCCTATATTATCTTGGTTGTATCAGAACTGTGTGGGGTGGGTGTTACTACTGGGGTTAGAGGTGGGGCCCAAGATCTGCTCAGGGCTCAGGTGCAGACTGGAAGAAACCAGTGTTCCAGGCCAGGAGTGACTTCCTGGGTCCCAATGGGTCCCAGTTACTCCCTGTTTGGGG
Source organism: Arvicanthis niloticus (assembly GCF_011762505.2). Classification (NCBI taxonomy): domain Eukaryota; kingdom Metazoa; phylum Chordata; class Mammalia; order Rodentia; family Muridae; genus Arvicanthis; species Arvicanthis niloticus. The sequence goes on along the minus strand of NC_133436.1, from coordinate 14,885,304 downwards.
TGGGTATTGCTGTCTCCTTACCTTACATACTGCCTGGGTTAGAGCTCCTGGAAGTCCCACTTCCTCTGCATTCCGTGAGTTTGGGGGCAGAGCTGCTGCCTAGGATCTGCTCAGTGCTCGGGCCCAGACTGGAAGCTGCAATGGGTTTCTACTAGGAGGGTCCGAGATCCCCAACCGAAACCAGAGACTTGCGTGTTCATCTTTCTGCAGATATTTAATACAGTCCTCACCCATGTAATTATTTGAGAGCAATGTAATCAGCAATTCAGCCAAGTTGGACTGAGTTGTCTTAGGAAACAGGATGAGTCAAACCCAACAGACACTTCAATCTACCCTGACCAGCCCACAAGGAAACTGCTAGTGGAAATATGTCAAGAATGTATATTGCTATGTAAGGATTCCCAAAAAAGCTCGAACTATTGATTCTGCTTATTCTTTCTGACCTTCACAATTTTAAAAAGTATCTCCCTTGTGATCATATATTGTCTTTGTAACATAAAAAATTTCCAATTAAAGAAACGACCTTTCAAGTTTTTGTTTTTAAAGAAATAAAAGGTTCTAATGTTAAAATGTAGATAGTGAGCAGTTCAAACTATAGCATAGGACAGTGTCCAGTGTTCAGTGGCCAGAAAACAGGGAATATGGTCAAAAGTGGGACGTAATCCACCAAGGTAAATGAGAACACATGGACATTTAAGAAGACAACAGGTCAGAAAGATAAAGGTTGGGACTCACATTATAATTTATGCACAGTTTCTTTCTTAAACCCTAGCCTGCTTGGCATTCTGTGCAGTATCTCCTATGGATCAATGTGCCTGTCTGTGCCAGAAGCTTCGAGATTCTCCTGAGATCCACACTAGCCAAGATTTGGGCCAGTCTTGTTCTGTTGTTTTTGTTTGTTTTAAACATGGCTATTTTCTACTCTGGGCAGCTACAACTGTTTACTCTGAGTTTCTCAGTATAGATATTTTCTTCGTTTCCAATCCTCAGGTTGTCACTTGTCACAACATCAGTATGTATGTCAGTGAGTGCTAATACCCTGGAGCCTTTAACATGTAGGTGCTCTTATAAATAGTTATAAGACTTAGTCAGCAGGATAAGCAGAGAAAGTATGAAATCACATTGCTGTGTTATCCTAACCCTGGTGGTAATCCGGCATCATGTGTGCCCAGTAAGGCTATGCAGTTAGGATAGAGGAGATTATTTCCACCACAGAGGACAAATGGAGTTGAGAGAAGAGCTGAGACCAACCACCATGCTCCCTCCTGCATTCCCATCATTCTCAGCTCTCCTTTCCATTGTCCTCAGCACTCTTTACAGCCTCCTTGTTTCTATCCCTAGAGTGGGGCTCTGATTGCCTAACTCAGGACTGCTGCTAACCAAAGGAAATTAACATCATGAAGGGCTCTGCATAGCCTACCTTCTGCAGAGGCGATAGAAAGTCGAGAGAAGACATACTTGCCTGGCAGGAAAAACAGCTGTTTCTAAAGGTTTCCGGCCACACCCATGTCACACACTCTTCAGTAAAGACAGAAATAAGTGTAGACTTATTTTAGTGGAAGCAAATATATGTAGAAGCAAAATAACTTGCACCTCAAGCAATTACCTTCTAATCACTTAGCCAGTTACTCATAACTACCTGCGAAGCTTATTATAAGGGGTGTCTTGTGTTTCCTGGGGGACAGTCTGCCGATCATTACCAGATGAGGAGTTGGCATACTGGGTGCAGCCTAAGTATCTCAACATACCACTTATGTTCTCTTTGGTAAGTAACACATTTCTCTGTCCCTCCAAGGAAGCAATGATGACTTCCTCTTGAAGTTGTGGTCATCATTGAATGAACGGTTCATGTTAATGTTAGATCTACCCAAGAAGGAATGGTCATGCTACCATTATGGCTGAAATATCAATAGTCCTTTTTAAAGAATCTTGGATTAGACACAAGAGGCCATCCTGGCTTCTTGATATGGAAAGATGTGCATATTCATAATGAATGCCACATAATCTCTTGTCAAATGTGTCAAACATGTCCACTGTATTCTCCATGTTGTAGAGGCATCAGAGGATGCTCCCTGGCCCATCAAGGCATCCCAGAAATGCTTCTGTCTCCATGACTGTGTCCTTTTTGAATCTGTCTCTCCTTCTCTCTGTGTATTCAGGAGTGTACACATTTCTGTCTAGCACCTTGAAGTCTCTGGAAGAGAAAGACCACATCCATCGTGTCCTGGACAAGATCACAGACACTTTGATCCACCTGATGGCCAAAGCCGGCCTGACTCTGCAGCAGCAGCATCGCCGCCTGGCCCAGCTCCTCCTCATTCTTTCCCATATCCGGCACATGAGGTGAGGCAGTTCTGGGTCCTGCAGTAGAGATAAAAGACACTGACACAACCAACTCTATGTGACAGCCAAAGCAGGACGAGTTGCTGAGTAGGCAAAGTACCTTTAGAAAAAATGTCTGAACCAAAAGGCTAGGGGAGAACAGAAGAGGGAGCACAGAACCTGCCAGGAACATTGGACGAGCATCAGGGAGGGTACTTTAGCTGAAAGGACATGCAGTGGCAGTTTGAAACACATACAATAAGAAGAGACATGTCAATCAAAGGGTGTGAGCATAAACCATCTCTCAGGGCTTCAGGCACATCTGTTATGGTTCAGGTACTATTTCCTACTGACCTACACTATGGAATGCTGAACAAGAAAACCCTGGGGTCAGAGAAGGAAAAAGAAAAAAAAAAAAAAACATCATTCAGAGTCAACATTGATGCATCCATAGCTATCAAAGGACCTCCTTTGTCCTTACTCTAACCTGTGACCTGACATGTTTCTTACTCTCAGTCTCTTCTATTGCATGACCTAAGAAGCCACCAGAGTGATCACTTTGAAATCAATCAAGATCTTATCCTCTTCATACTTAAATCCTTACAGGGATTTCCTATTGCTTTCCAATAAAACATGTCACCCTTTGTTTCGTTTATGTTGTTCCTTGTGATACAGCCCTTCATAGTTATCTTTCTTGGTATCCTTCATAACTGAAGCCACACCATATTGTTTGTTCCTCAAGTCATTTATGTAGCACCACTGCTGGCTGCAGATTGACTGGGTGTCTTTGGAGGGTCTCAGCTGGGCTCACTTATACATTTCTGTGACACAGGTAGCAGGCCTGCATCAAGCCCCAGTCAGATGATTCTGTTTTATGCATATCATTCTTCTTGTACCCCAGCTTCACTAGGACATATTCTAGTATCAACAGAGACACAAGAAAGCCAATCCATTTGAGACAAAGCAGCTTAACACTTTGATTATGTAATGTCTAGTAATGTTTTATGATCTAGGCAAAATAATGTTGTCTCATATGCTAGATAGTGGTAGGTGGTCACATTCAAGGGAAGCATGTCTTCTTTTTCTCTTCCCTTTCTTCTGATGGTATAGAGAAGGAAGCAGAGAATAGCGCAGAAGAACATAGTGCTGCCAAAATATGTGGCTGGGTGAGTAAGTTTCCCCTTGAAGAAAACATGATGACATATCCTTTGAGAGATTTATAGAAAGCACATGACTCCTCTGAATTTTTTCAATTGTTGATAAGGTTTCTATGAGTTTAAAAACCCATTGTGTGCATGGCTTATCAGTATTAGCAAGCAATAAACACCAGCAATGGCTGCTTTTACTGACAATGTATTGCAGAGAGTATGGCATGACAGAAATCTTTTCAATTGTGAAATATGAAGGATAGGTGACTCTTTTACTCAAAGGTTTGAACCTCTCTCTTCTCTCTCTCTCTCTCTCTCTCTCTCTCTCTCTCTCTCTCTCTCTCTCTCTCTTTCTCGGTGCCATTCATACACACTCACATGGCTCTCCAAAATACTGATTTTGTTCAGATTGGCTCCCTGCGGCCAATCTGGATCATAGGAGTCTTTTGTGGTTAGCCTGTCCTTAATCATTGGTTAGGGCCATAGCATAGATAATTTAACATTTTCAGATTTCAGATTTTATCTGACTGTAAATGTGATTCCTTAGACTGTTGGAGAAAGACAATAACAGGGCCAGGAACTAAATGTGAGTAGTGCTTTAAATTAAAAGGAAAAACCAAAAACAAACCAAAACAAACCAAAAATCAAAGCACACATGTACACATGCACAGAGAGAGAGAGAGAGAGAGAGAGAGAGAGAGAGAGAGAGAGAGAGAGAGAGAAACACTTAAATATGTGATTGAATTTGAATTTCAGTTCTTGATGTTCTCATGTGTTTTCATGGCACCGATCAAACCTGGGCTGGCTTGTTACCACCACCAACATAAAAATTATTAGAACATTTTTCTTAGTTCTACCTGTTCCTGATATACATGGCTGTAGTCTAGTTTGTTTTATTCTAATTTTGGTTATTTTGAGATGAGTTCACACTCTACAGTTGAGGCTACCCTAGCATTGAATTTGAAATGTTTACTCTACTCCTAAGCACCAGGATTACAGGTGTGCTCCATCACCTGTAACCCAGAGATACACTTATTAAAAAATTTCAAGCCATGGAAGAGTTATGATTTCCTGCCTTCACTGCCCATGTGGCAGAGAGGGCAAAGAGGAACAAGGAGACAAGGAAAAAGAAGGAAAGCCATTTGTCTGCGTTCTTCTCTTCCCCCTTTCTTCCCTATTTCCTCTTGTGAGCAGCATTTACTGTTTTAGGCAATGGTAGAAGTTAGGGCCAAGTGGAAGGAAACACCTGAGCAATGGGGACTCAACCATTGCCATGGAGCAACAAAGGTCTTTTGGTCACTAGAGGCATTTGAAGATTCCATGGAAATTTATTCTAAAAAGGAGAACAGAATGTCATATTCTCTAGGTCTCTACAGGTCTTCATTTCCTTAAGGAGCAGGTCAAAGACCAGTGACTGAGAGTTAGTGCAGGATGGTACTCAGGGTCCTCTGTGAGGAAGATGAAGGCAGGTCATTTGGTCCTCAGAGAGCCTAGATAGAAAATGTGATTTTTAATTTCTGAATATTATAGGAAGCCACTGAAAAGCTCAGGTAAGGACCCCAGCCCATAGAACAATTTCTCCAATGTTAGGGGTGGGCCTTCTAACCTCAATTAGTGTGATCTAGAAGTGATTCTGTAGACATCCACAGACATCTAGAGCTTGTCAAGTTGACATTCAACATCGGTTACATCATAGAGAGGAAAATGCATAGAAAACCCACTAAAATTAGCTGGAAGAAGAGTATGATTGTGGGGGTGGGTGACCTTATAGGATGGAGGAAATGAAAATACATAAACACAAGTCCCAGTCTGAGGTCTCTGAGGCCCCTAAACTTCTACAGTTGTCATCTTAAAATGAATCCTTAAGTAGGTTTTAAAAAATGGTTCACAAGTGCCTTTGGAGTTTCTCATACTTCCTCCTCCCTATTTCAGCTATCCTGGGGGTCCAGCCATGGTCTAATGTAGTTCCTTCTATGTCCCTTCTCCTCCAGTAACAAAGGCATGGAACATCTCTACAACATGAAATGCAAGAACGTCGTGCCCCTCTATGACCTGCTGCTGGAGATGCTGGATGCTCACCGCCTTCATGCTCCAGCCAGTAATCGCATGGGAGTGCCCCCAGAGGAGCCCAGCCAGAGCCAGCTGGCCACCACCAGCTCCACTTCAGCACATTCCTTACAAACTTACTACATACCCCCGGAAGCAGAGGGCTTCCCCAACACGATCTGAGAGCTCCCAGGCTCCCCCACCCCCTCCCAAGGTTCTGCAAATCCCTGCAACATTTTACCCATGTCATGTATGACTTTAGCAGAATTCTGTCTCCTGCGTACACTCTGGCATGCATCCACCATCAGTGGCTTTCTAGTATGAGTGGCCATTTATTTGCTTGCTCAGTTCTTAGTGGCATGTCTTCTGTTGGGAACAGCCAAAGGGGTTCCAGGGCTAAATCTTGGTAACAGCTCTCTTTCCCCCTTTGCTACATCACTAACTATGAGGCTTCTTATAGTCTTCAGTCTTCATGAATGAATTGAGAAAACTGATTGAAGCTACTTGTTGAGACCCAAGCCTAGAGAGTAGACATTTCACCTCTGATAAGCACTTCATAATGGCTCCAAGAGTAAGCCTCAGCAAAGACTACAAAATGGCTCCTTTAATTGAAGCCATTGAGAAAGCTATCTCATGGGATCTTTATAGCACTCCCTTGCATTCCTATAGCAGCATGTGACTTTATTAAAGGGAAATTTCAAGCCCCTATAGGAATACACGATGCACACAGGAAAGTAAGATTTCCCCCAGTTATCAAGAACATATCAACTTAATCTGGTCCACCTTCTGGCTTCTAAAGTGTCAGCTGCTGAAAACTACATCATGGGTTCTAGACAATTCTTACTTCCCATGACTGGTGGGAACCAGAAAGTCAATTACAGTCAACACCCTGGAATGAGTTATTCTCCTTCATGAAGGCTGTAGGGTGTATTGATTTTATTTGATTTTCATTTCATAATCTCCTTATGCTCCCTGGGGCTTACAGTAAAGGCGGCTTGGGGACCCGTTCTGGTGAATCTAAAATTCTTCAGCACAGGATACTAGCCTTGTCTCTTCCCAGATGTGAATTGCCCTAAATTGTTACCATGTAGATCAACCAAGGGCAGTCACAATGAACCTGCAAGCTGGTGATAATTTTGTGGTTTGTTTAGTTTTATTCTTGGGGGCAGGGAACAAATAATACACAGATAATGACTGTGACTCAGAGGAGTCTGAACAAGAAGGAAAGTAAAAGGGAAATGTGGAGAATGACCTGGCCAGGGCAGCAGCTTCCCAGGGGTACGCTTCCCAGCTCCCACAATGCACCATGAGGCTGCCCTGGGATCTGTGGGCTGGCTTCATTGGAATTTCAGGTATGAGCCTAACTGGAAGAAGTAACAGTAGATACCTGTATTTCTGTGGATGCTCTGGGAGCTTGGGGAGAGGCATGGGGGACAAGGTCTCAGAGCACTTAGGACTCAAGATGCTGAACACTTGCTCAGACTAGAGTGTGCTTGAGTATTCAGAACTCATCCGAAAACCAGCTAGTGAGGCCTTGGGGAGAAGAATACCTTCCTCAACACAGTTCGTATTCTTAAATTTCATAAACCTGAGAGGATAAAGGACCAGAATGGGTCATGAGAGTCCTTTGAACAAGGGGATAAAAAGAAAGGCTTACGCTAGCCACAGCCACACAAGGCCTCTGAGGTCTCGGTCTCTTTAGTACAACTAAGGATTACTTCCTTTTCCTAACCAAAATGGAAGTTGTTTTCCATCCCTGACTTCATGATCCATAATTTGAACTCCATTGAGATAGATGGGTTAGCCAAAAACCTAGGTGAATGGCTAGGCTTCTCTTGGTTTGTCCTATTTGAAATGGTGGGTTCCCTTAATTTCTGCTCTCCTAGTTAACTGACTACCAAAGAAGTGGGAAACTGGGAAAGCCAATTTTCTTCTTCTTCTTCTTCTTCTTTTTTTTTTTTTTTAATTTCTCATACTTGTTCATCAAATTCTGAGACAAGTTTATATATCTGCTTTAAGAACATGTTTAAGAACCTAACTCTTTTGTTTGTTTGTTTAAGAAGCACCTTATATAGTATAATATATATTTTTGTTGAAATTTAATTGCTTGTTTATTGGACAATTGAATGTAACAGTTCTGTTCTGAGTTTTAATTTGATTGCATTAACATTGCAAAAACCAAGGGAAAATATTTAGGGTTTTTTTTTTTTTTGTAGACTTTTCAAACTACTGTATCATGTATGCAGTTATTAATGCCTAAAGCCTGGTGATTTTCATTTAAATGAAGATCACATTTCATATCAACTTTTGTATCCACAGTAGACAAAATAGCACTAATCTACATGCCTATTGTTGGATGTTGAATGACAGACAATCTTATGTAGCAGAGATTTTGCTGAGAAGGAAAATTATTCAGGGCAGCTAATTTTGCTTTTACCAAAATATCAGTAGTAATATTTTTGGACAGTAGCTAATGGGTCAGTGGGTTCTTTTTAATGTTTATACTGAGATTTTTCTTTTACAAAAATAAAAACAAAAATACAAAAAAAAAAAAAACCTTCTAGGACTTTAGATGATATAATACCAGCTAAATGCAAACAATACTCTAGTGGAGGGTTTACATTGTCCCATCTACTGTGTTTGTATTCGTGTTATGATAATAAGTTTGAAATGGGCAGAGAACATCAGATAGCTGAAGTGTTAGCCCACAAGTTTCAAACAATGTTTGGCAATCTCTTTTTACTCTTATCTGAAGTGCCAATTTTGAGCAGCTGACATCTTTTAGCTGCTATTGTGTTGGGGGCATTGGGGACACGATAGAGAGGCAAACCTGTACTTCCCCCCTCACCTGGAGATAATTTAAGAGTTGAGTATAATAATCTACCCAAAGAGTCAGCATGAAGTGCAGAGGGAGATGTGGGAATTTGAATAACAGGTGGGAAAATGGGAATAAAGTGTATGAGAATTATCCTGGCATCCTGAATATGCCCCAGGTTTCAGAATTTCACTCCTGTCTGCACTGTAATAAAATAATAACTAGCTTCATTGGCAGCAATTTCCAAAATGGTTGCTTGAGTTCAAAGGAAGAGTGTGGCAGCAGCAGTGAAATCCAAAGAAAAATCCAACACAGGGTCTGCCTAAGTTTCTGTTAGCCATTGTTTAGCTTGGTGATTTGATTCTGGTCATCCAAAGAAAAGACCCTATCAATGTAGGTGATGAAGTCTAGACTTCAAGAAAATCATGTCTTTGATAGATTTCCCTGGCAACATTGGGGATACGATTTTTCTATGCCATATCTTATGCCTTTGGGGCTGAACAAAAAAGCAACTTACTGATAATTTCTTTTTAATCACATTGTGGTGTCCATACTTTGAAGTTTTACACATTGAAAAGTCATTGACTTTGGAGTTATCCCTTACACCTGCATGAAGTCAATTACAAATCTCTTCCTATTCATACTGTGCAGCTCTGAGATGTACTGTGGATACTGAGGATGATCACTAGGACCATAGTAATGGCTAATACTCACAGTCAGACCTGCCTGGGGAACCTAAGTCTTCTGAAGGCAATTAGAACGGCATACAGTAGTGCAGAAGGCAATCATGATTCTCTTTGGTACAAGTTTTGGGAGGTTGATCCAGCTTCCACTGCACACTTCCTAGACTAACTCCATGAAAATTTACTCTCTTTCAACTGGAGCAAACACATCTACCTGTGGCCCCACATATCCATCTTTTCATTAGTGTGACTATGCTCTATTTCCAGCTTCATATCTTATCCACTTAAATTAAAGTGTGGTCTCTTTTAAAGTCCTTTAGACTTGTTTTCTAAGTGATTGCTGTCTCAATTATGGCACTTTCTCAATTTTGCACCGTGTTTTAGAGACTTAAGAGAAATTTCTATTTGCTTCCCGCCCCCTTTCTTTTGCATCCAAATGTGCCTGAACTTTTTCAAACATGTAAATGCTGCCATGTTCCAATCCCATAGTTAGTGTCTCTGTATGGAGCTGTGCACCCTGGAAATGACATACAGTCCCATGAGCAGGTGCCTAAGATGTGGACCCCTTTGTCTTCACAGAGAGGTCATTGGTCATCGAGACTTGAATTACTAAGTGACATTATGCCAGTCTATGTTCTTTCACAGCTTACAAACAATGCTTTTTTGTGAACTACATATTCTTTAGTGTAGAGCTCTTGTTTTATGAGGAAAGACACAGATGCCCAATTGTGTTTGACGGGCTACTACACTCTTCTGACATATACTACTATTGATGTGATCCTGTTTCGTCGCAGCAGCTCTGCTTTGTTTAATGAAACACACTTGTAAGCCTCTTTTGCACCTTGAAATGGCAAAGAACCCAGCAGGATGCTCAAGCCCCTGTAAACCATCTTCTCCACATATTTGATGTTCAAATAAAACTTAAATAAAGGCAACAGGTTGCGTTATTATTATTATTATTATTATTATTATTATTATTATTATTTTACTGCTCTGTTTCTTGCTGATAGTTCATTGCCGACCAAATGAGAGCAAAGAGATCCAAGGACCTGTAGAGACTGCAGTGAATCTACATGCCTCATTTACCTGGTACCAAGTTAAGAGGTAGGGATACTAATATTAGAATGACTCAACTTTAGTTTGGATCTCCACCATAGGCAAGTTTTAGGACCATTGTCAATTACTCAACACTTAGTTTGTATGGAATGCTTGTGAGGGTCATGTGGGGTGCTCATATAAAGAGAGCTTCAGATGACTTATTATAATCAGGTGAGTGCATGGGTGTATGTTCTGGCATGGCAGTAATTACCCTAAAAATCTTTCCCCCACTCTGAAGGCAAGTTGAAGTTCCCATTTTATTATTTTATGAAACCCTTTCCTTCTCAGAGCTACCAGCAATATCCCTTTCCTGTGCCATCTCTATGATTTAGCTGATGGAGGGTGACAAGGAGATTGTGACATACTGAGAGATGACACCATGTAGGAACACACTCTTCAGCTAGCTTGCCTAATTGAAACCCGTATGCTTAGGGTTTTCCATTTACACTTACAACAAGTTCTGTCTTCCCAGTTTCTTCACTTGTAACACGTGAATCAGCCCCACTCTGCGCTGCTATGACAAAACACTCAAGGCCAAGTAGCTAACACAGTAATGCTTACTTAGCTCCGAAGGCTAAGAATCTAAGCAGGGTGGCGGGGGAACCTGGGACAAAAGCTTCATAGTAGATGACATCACAGTAGGCGTGAGGACAAGAAGGACCACATGGTGAGCGGGAGGGAGAAGCTCCTTTACAGTAGTAACCTTCCTGCCAGGGGATCCCATGAGAACCACACCAGTGCCTTAGAAGATCACTTGTCACTGCCCCTGATCAGCAGTGTTTTGAATCTTTGGCTGTCTGTGGAACAGTGCAGTCTTCTAATAGGGTATGTGAAGGTGGCAATGCCTGTGTTAAGGGCTCATTTAGCTCACACACTGGCTCAGGATCAATTCCCCCCAGGATACCTTCTTTTTTTTTCCCAACCACTTAATTAATTAATTAACTTAAACTTCAGATTTTATTCCCCTCCCAGTCTACTCTCCACTATTCCACATTTCACACCTCCTTCCAGCCCTCTTGTCTCCAAGAGGATGTCCCCATCCCCCACCCCCACCTCACCAGACCTCTAAACTCCCTGGGGCCTCCAGTCTCTTGAGGGCTAGGAGCAACCTCTCCGACTAAACCAAGATACTTTCTTAAGGTTTGATGGCTCATTTAAACTTTTTTTTTTTTTTTTTTGAGACAGGGTTTCTCTGTGTAGTCCTGGCTGTCCTGGAACTCACTCTGTAGACCAGGCTGGCCTCAAACTCAGAAATCCGCCTGCCCCTGCCTCCCAAGTGCTGGGATTAAAGGCGTGCGCCACCACCGCCCGGCCGGCTCATTTAAATTTAAGATGGCCATGCTCAGATTTGATTTTCAGAAAACAGAATCTATGACTCGGGCAAGACAACATGTCCATGTTCTTCACTATTTGTGACACTGTATGTGAAGTAAGGAATTACTTCCAAGGTCACGCCCATGGTAATTTACAATGTGATGTACTGTGGTTACTGCAGAATGAAGCGGGATAAGAACAAGGGATGATGTCCATTCAAGATGAGACAGGTCATCTAATGGAACTATCTACATGGTGTCTGAGACGCCTGGTAGAAGGAAAGGGGGCGGGGGACTCCCTGTCATAGGAGTCAGTTTGCATGGGACAGACAGCAACTAGGCAAAGCACAGTGAGAAGAAAGTCCTTTGCATTGAAAACACATCTGATGCTCCTTTTTAGCCTGAGAATAAATGAACACACACTTCCCTACACTGAGGTTCCAGATGTGTGGGTCACTCTGTTTCGGGTCCTATTTCCTAGCCCTCTTTTACAGCTCTCTCCCAGCAATGGAAACACAGTTATCCTTACTTTGCAGGTGAGAAACCTGAGGCTTAACACAGTTGTGTGACTTTTCCAAGGTTGCTGACCTAGTGAATGGCAAAAGTGAGATGACTCTTTTTGCATTTAACACTGAGTGACAGGAAGTCCCCACCCCCACACACATACTTTGAGCTCCCTAGGGGCTACTGAAAGAGAGTATACATGGACTGCGGATTTTCCTCTTACACTAGCTTTTACATTTATGGGTATAAAGAAAACATCAATGAACTTTGAAGGAAAGACATACTTCTTCAAAACCACAATGTGCCACTGTGGGCAGGAAGATAGATACTCTATCGTTGGCATGATGGAAGAGATGGCTCTCTGTGCTCTGATTGCCTATAGGCAGGAAAGATTGAGGGGCACACATGCTTTCCCTTGAGTTTAGGACACCACTACTTTTTAGATTCAGAGGTTATCCCTGGTGTCTTCCTGTCTGCCCTTGGAAAAGCAACATGTGACCAAATAGTTTTATCTCTGATCTAGTATACTGGAAGGAACTGTCTCCAGCCAATATCCTAGTTCTTGAAGACAGAAGGTTAAAGCTTCTTGTCACATCAGTACCTCTTTCAGAACATGTCAGTCTCAGGGCCAGGCTCAGTGGCCTGGTCTAAGACCGTGTCCTCCTATCTTCTGGCTCAGGATTCAGCAATGACTAAGCCCCTGGGCATTTGCTTAGCACCTTTTAGGTAACTTTGAAGAAAAAAGATGAAGGCAAAGGTAGCATATGGCAAACATTTTCTTAAGAATAGCCAGACTGGGAACAAAGAAATCAGCACTAAGTAGCCAACTCTGGGCCTTTGCCAAGTGGCAGCTATCCACAAGCTGAGGAACAGACCGGGATCTGGGGACTGTGCAAATACACAGCATGCCCTTAGGCCTCCACTATACTCCAACCTGTCATCAGCTTCCTTTTCATTGAGACATCAGTGATTCTGGGCATAGCCAGTGAAAGGTTTGTGAGCTGGTAAACGTTTTTATGGGCTGATGGAGTTCTCAAATTAGATTCAGACTTCAGCGGAGTTGAAAGCTGTAAAACGCCCAGAGTATTTCCACATTTACAAGCAGAAAGAACATGATTGAACACCTAGGGCCTCCTACCACAGGCTGGTGGGAAAGAGGACAGGCAAACACATGCATACTGTCAGCAGCAGGGCTGCAGGGGCTGGGTCACCTCTGCAGGGAGCCCTTTCCTTTGGAATGTCTGGAGTAGGCCAGCCTCTGAGGCTTGGTCATAACTTGGGAAGCATTTTTTTTTAATGAAGAGAAAGGGTGAAGTGCCAAATGGAGAGAGAGAGAGAGAGAGAGAGAGAGAGAGAGAGAGAGAGAGAGAGAAAGAGAGAGAGAGAATGTGCAGGATATACTTGCAGTATATCACAGTATGTGCCTGTGGAGACTTGGGTGTTTGTTGTTCCTCACGATGGCCAACCACTTTGCTCTTGAGTCAGTATCTCTCACTGGCATCTGGAACTCAGAACTCCAGACTAGGCTGACTTGACAATGAGGTCCAGGTGTGTCTGCCTACCTCTGTCTTGCTATTGCTGGGATTACAAAAAAACATGTGCTCACAGGTTGCTTTTAAAGTGAGAGGTGAAACTGAACTCAGATATTCATTCATTAGGAACTGAATTATCTCCTCAGTTCCCTGCAAGGAGTTTCTAATGTCTCTCCATGGAGAATAAATTACAAATTTAGGGTGACTTATGAAACTATTGTTTCAGATCATACCCCAGCAATTCCTAAAAAAAATCCATCTTTGAATGCTAAACTACAGTTTTGGAGAATCTGATTCTCTCCCGTGGCCTCCTCTGGAACCAGGCTTGCACGTGGTATACACACACACACACACACACGTAATAATTTTTTCTAAAAAGTTCTACAAGACTGGAAAGACTCAGTGTCCCCCAGTTCCCATTATCAAAATCAATCTGAAACCAAAGGACAAACAAATGCAACTCAAGGTTATCACCCAGTACTTGTCTTGCAGTGTTCCAACATACCAGATACATTAATGCATTTATCCCTCAGAACAAACCATGTTTATCCTACTTACAGCAGGGGGAGGCCGGGGAGCAGAAAGGCTATGTCATGTGCTTATTGTATGACTAGGAAGTGTCTGAGCTCCAGAGCACATGCTTTAGGCCACAGTTTCTCTGAATCTTGGTCAAGGCAGGCTTTTTCAAACTCTAAATAATGTGTTCCCCAGTCAGGTCTGTCACTCCAGTTAGGGTGAGGCCAGGGCAGTGATGGAGGCAATCATGAAAAGAGTGCATCAGCCAGCAGAGAAGGACCAGAACCCAAAGCTAAAGCAGGTTGAATGTGTAGTGCCTGTGTCCAGAAAGAAAGGCACCAAGAGAGGCTTTGGTAGGACTTCTGGGCCACTTCCCACATCTCTGCTCCTTCCCTTGTGACTGTTCTGGGATTTGGGGGTATCCCCCTGCCTTTGATGGCTTGATTTCACCTTCTAGCAGCTGACTGTGTTTGGTGGGGGAGGGTGGTTAGAAGTTCCATGGTTTTGCCCGGATGATGTCTCTTCTTCAGGGACTCAATGGTTGGTGAGCCACCCTGTCCCAAATCCACCCTTTTCACTCACTTGGTGCTGACACTTGAAACTAACCATGAGCACCTGGAACTATTGTTAGGATTCTGAGAGAAGTTTTGTTTTGTTTGAGACGGGGTTTCTCTGTGTAGTTTCTGGTGTCCTGGAACTTGCTCTGTAGACCCGGCTGGCCTGAAACTCACAGAGATCCGCCTGCCTCTGCCTCCCAAGGGCTGGAATTAAAGGAGTGTATCACCACCACCCAGTGTATTCTCAGACTTTTAATAAATGGCCCGTCACCATTTATTTGGAGTGTATCAAAACGTTTCTCCTAAATTGAAAAACAAATCAAATACCTCCTGTGTAAGAACAAAGATGTTGTTTCCATTGTCTTTTCAATTTGTCATTTTTATAACAGCAACTTGGATTTAAAAACCAAATTATGCTCCCTGTCAAATTTAAACTATAAAAGCATTATGCATATTTTTTTTGTGAATTCAAAGCTAAGCTTTGTACCTCAACTGTATCTGTACTAATTTCCTTGTCTTGTGTGATGAATACACACACACACACACACACACACACACACACATACACACACAGAGGTATTCAGCATATGTCTGTAGAATTGGAATCATATGATGCAAACTATTAGAGATTTTGTTTGAATGTAATAATATGTAGTGGTCTTAGGGTGCTGTGAACAGACACCATGACCAAGGCAACTCTTATACAGGGAAACATTTCATTGGGGCCGGCTTACAGTTTTAGAGATTTAGTCCATTATCATCAAAATGGGAAGCATGATGGCAGGCAGGCAGATGTGATGGCAGAAGAGGAGCAGAGAGTTCTACTCTTAACCTTGCAGGCAGCAAAGAGGAGACTGAGACCTCAAACCTTGCTTCCACACTAACACATTTTCTCCAGCAAGGCCACACCTACTCTAATAAGGCCACACCTCCTAATAGTGCTATTCCTCACCAACCAAGCATTCAAACGCATGACTCTATGGGGACCATACCTGTTCAAATCATGCATTAGGCATTTTCTCTATTCCATGCACATACATCAATCTCATTTAAAAATGGAGCCAATGGACATGGCCCAGGAAGTAAAGGCATATGATCTCCTGAAGGTATGAGCAGATCTCTGTAAAAGACCTAAAGATGAAAAGAGAGAACCAATTCCATAGACTTTTCCACTGATCACTACTCATGTACTGTGGCCAGCATATGCACACACACAGACACACACACACAGAGGCACACACAATACACATGTACATACACACACATACTCCATTCACACATATATACACACATGCACACATACATACACTATACATACACACACATACACCATATACACATGCATATATACATATACACATATACCATACACACATATATACACACATATACCACACAAACATACATACACAATACACACATACACCACATATACATGCATGCACACATACACACACATACATGCACCATATACACATACATATACACAGACACACATACATACACCATATACACATACACACACCATATACACATACACACATACATATACCATATACACACACACACACACAATACACACATATACACACATACACCACACACATATACACACATACACCATACACATATGCATACACACACACACATACATATACCATATACACATACATATACACATACACACACACCATACACACATATATACACATATATACCACACACAGATGCAATCACACATACATACATACACAAGCACCATACACACATATACACACATACACCACACACATATGCATACACACATACACACACCATACAAATACATAGAGACACATACCACACATACATACACATATATACACCATACAGATACACATACCATACACACATACACAAATACACACATACACACATCATATACATACACCATACACACACATACACACATACACACACAATAATAATACATAAAATTTCAAAAAGAACAAAACAGTTGCACCACAGTAGTTACTAAATGTGCAGTGTAACTCATCCAAGAAGCCCCCTGCAGAGCGACACCTAGTTTGCTGCAAAAGATAGCAGTCATCTGTGTTTTGTTCTTGATTGGTCTGGAGACAACTGTCTATTCTTCTGGAAAATGACAAACTAATTTCAAACAAAAGGACTCCCTGAGGAGCAGGGTTTGATTGGTTGGAAATGCAGCCCAGAGTTCTAAAAGATTTTCCTGAAAGATTCTGGTGCACACAGTATAAGTATTGGAGTTTTGATGATGATTTTGTGGTTTGAAAAGCACTGCTTCCATATATGGAGACTTCAAGGAAACAAGAAGGCTCCGCCCCCACAGAGGGTAAGACTGCCATTCATCCCAAGGTTTGAAGAAGTAATATGGCAGGATTTATTTAAATGTATCATAGAGAGATTGCACATACTCGTTGATTCAGTAGAGCTTCCGTGAACAAGGAGTGCTTATTATGGGACGACTTAACAAACTCCATCAGGAAAACAACTGCAGGAAAAAAGATGATTTGTTTCACCTCGGATAGGGTCCCCCAGACCCATCCACACTGTGGTAAATACACACAGACAGAGCAATAGGCAAGGGAGAAGAGGAGAGGGGCTGAGGAGACACAGGGGCTGAAAGATTTGCTGTAGCAGACACAGACAGACACATTCCGAAGTGAATGTTCAGCAATGGGAGGGAAGTTAATAGAATTGTGTTGCACTTGGAATTTTGTTCAGCTGCTCTGGTTCACACAAAAAAGTCACTATGGGAGATGATAGCAATGTTAATTATCGTCACTATAGTAACCACTTTACTGTCTATATATGTCCTTCAACAGCATGCTGTAAATCTCAGATACACACAGTACAGAGAAGCACAGATATCCAACATAGCGAAGATGGATACACATATAAGGTCATGTCTGTAGACAGGTTATATTGCAAATTGTGAGATAACAAAAAGAGCCCTAATTCTTAAAAATGTGTAAATAGCAACAAGTCATGGAACCAGATTAAATGCGTATTAGTGATTAATGAATATGGAACATGTGTGTGTGTGTTATATGCTGTAATGTTTTATTTAATTATAAAAATGTGATCCAATTATTATGAACACACAAATTAAAATAAAATTAAGGAAATCATAGAAAAGTACACAAAAAATTGGATGTAGATCAAAAGAGAGATAGGAAATTGTTAAATTTCTTTGGAAAACACAAGGCTCTTTTGTAACTGTGATGGTTTGTATATGCTTGGCCCAGGGAGTGGCACTGTTGAGAGGTGTGGCCTTGTGGGTGTGGGCTTTAATACCCTTTTTCTAGCTGCCTGGGAACCAGTATTCTGCTAGTAGCCTTCAGATGAAGATGTAGAACTCTCTGTTCCTCCTGTACCATGCCTGCCTAGATGCTCCCATGTTCCTGCACTGATGATGATGACTGAACCTCTGAACTTGTAAGCCAGCCCCAATTAAATGTTTTCCTTTGCAAGACTTGCCTTGGTCAAAGTGTCTGTTCACAGCAGTAAAACCCTAACTAAGACAGTAACTAAAATAGTTGATTTTATAAAACACAGTTAACTCAGGGCTAGAGAGATGGCTCAGCCATTAAGAGAGACTCCTACTCCTGAAAAGGATCTAGGCTCAGTTTTTAGCTCATAACTACCTACTCCTCCTTATAGGAGACCCGACAGCCCCTTCTGGCCTTCATGAACAGGAGTACACACATGGTATACACACAGACAAGCTTGCACACACACATAAACATGGATAAAATATAAACAAAACCACCTTTAAAATGGACACATGCAAAAAGAAATGGCACTTGTCTTAACACATATTAAAAGCCTTAATTATATACGATATCAGTTTAATTATAATTACAATGCACATTTATATTAATGCATCCTGTTTATTTGTATGTTTTATCCTAGCAATAAATCAAACACATAAATATTACAATAATCAGTCTGTGATCTACTGCTATGAGTGAACAATAGGAAAGTTGAGTAGAGTGGTGCATGCCTGCAAGCCCATCCATCACTCAGGAGGTCGAGAGAAGACAAGTGTTCAAAGCTAGGCTGGACTACATCATGATACCCATCTCAAAACCAATGAAGCAAAGCAAACCCAACAAGCAACAACGGGTGGTGTGTTGTTTTCTTTTCTTGTTGCTGCAATCAAATACCTGAAAATCCACTTAAGGGACAAAGAATTTACTTTGGCTCACTGTTCGAGGATTTACCATCATGGCAGGAAGTTAGCATGGAAGAAGCAGAAGGCAGCTCTGGTCAACTGTCAGTTATAGACAGAAAGAGTGACAAATACTGATCCAGCTCACATTCTCCTATTTATCCAATCCCGGTCTCCAAACCATGGGGTGGTACTCTGTGCATTTGGGGATGTGTCTTCTCACCAGTCTACTCTACAAAACCCTTGCCATACAAACCCGTATGTTTGTTTCTATAATGATTTGAATCTCATTAAGTTGACAACTGAGTTTAACTATCGGAAGATCAGTCAAAAACACACAAGAGTCCAGATTAAAATCCCAGGCTCTTGGAAAGTTATCTGATGAAGCTGATATGGAGTCATAGTCATAGGGGAGAATGAGAATTTGCTCACACCACTTGCTGTTGTGACCAATTGGAAAAGGTCGAAGGGCTCTTCTGTGCAAATATCTGGTCCTGAAAGCCGAGCATACAGTGAATGGGGTACATATATAAGATTGGAAATAACACTGATGATTGATTAATAAACAGTTTATCAGAAACCCTAGACATGTGGCATCCCTTGTATTATCACGTAAGCCTGAACATCTGGCAGGAAGGTTGGGTACCAGGGCCTGGAAACCAGCTTTCATACCTGCACAGCTGCTGCTGAAAAACTCCTTGGCAGCTTCACTTTTCTATCAAGAAACGTGTCTCTATCTATCTATCTATCTATCTATCTATCTATCTATCTATTCTATCAAGCAATTCTCTCAAGAACGTGTCTTGCCAGACTTGGGTCTGACCTGGAGTTCATCCTCAAGGCTCTAAGGACTTCTAGCGTCTGGAGTTTGGGGAGACCGTATATAGCCTTAGATACCAACACCTGCAGCAAAAGCCGAGGAGAGAATTTGATAGAATTGTGACCTCAAGTTCAGCTGTGGCCTCTTGCTTGTATTAGGTAACAAGTTAAAGGAGGGAAGAAGGGAAGGAGGGAGGAAGGGATGGAGGGAGGGAGGAAGGAGTGGATGGAGGGAGGGAGAGAGAGAGAGAGAGAGAGAGAGAGAGAGAGAGAGAGAGAGAGAGAGAGGAAATCCATTTTTCACCACCCTCAATGGTTTAGAAAGATTATATTTGCGTCTCTCCAGCTTCCTCAGATCTGATTAAATGTTCCCCATTGCTCAACTTTGCTTGATCTGTTTTATCAACCATGATTGGCTTCTCAGCTTTTAGTCCCAAGAGTCAGCTGAACAATGGGTACAGGCAGAGTCCGCTGGCCTGCCTTGCTCATTCACCTGAATGTGAGGGGTCCCAGCAAGGTCGGTCTGTCTGGGGACTCCTGATGGATATATACAACTCTGCAGGAGGAGAAAGTGAGAAACTGGGACCGCAGAATAGACGCCATTCTTTGTCAATTTCACTGTATCTGGGTGGCAGCGGGTATGACAGTCAGAGTTATCACAACGTATTATTAAATCTAAAATTGCAGTGACGGCTCAACAAAACACCTCCTCTTGTGACCTGAATCGGCTCCTCGGTGCTGCACACGACTAAGCAGAAAATTGTCTCCGGACCCTGTAAACCATCCTACCTGTCTCTTTCCACCCTGCCACTCTTCAAAACTGCCCCACGCCCCGTGCTCTGCCACAAGTCAGGGGCTACCATCAATCAAGGGACAAGGAAAAGAAATTTGTTCTCAGAAAACAAAGACACATATGCTAGGCACAATCTCCCTCCCCTGCTTGTATTTGATCCCAGTTGTCTCGCCTTGTCTTGGCTTTCATTTCAGGATGAGTGTTGGAAGAAAACTTGGGCTTTTCTGCATGCAAAGGGCCCAGTGGGGACTGCTAGGAATGATTAGTGAACGGGAAAGACTGAAGTCCTAGCTAGGACTTGAGTCTGCAAAGACGGGAGTCATTTTTATCCACAGAGTGGGCATGGGCTGCATGTGGTCTGTCTCAATCCTTGATTGATCTACTTGCAATGACTTCTGGGGCTGACAACTACAGTACAGTTCCCTATGGCTCTTAGGTGATGGTGTGATGGTGACAGTGGATAGAAAAACATAGAGCAAAGAACCCAACTAGCTAATTGTCATCAGCTGTCCTCAGCCACACCCACAGCTCCTCCCAGGCTCTGGTCACCTGGTCCTGACCAGCTTTCCCAAATCACTTCACCACTGTTCTTCAGATATACTTCTATATGAATCGTTGAAATTTGTTGGGGGCCGACTTTTAGCAGAAAGAGGCTATCAGCTTTGCAGCCATCTTGAGCCATATACCCTGACATGAGACTTGGATTACAATAGCCTACAACAGCTGAGCACACTCGGATAATCTTGGTTTAGATACCTTGGGTGTGTGAGATTAAAGGTGTGTGAGATTAAAGGTGTGTAACTTAAGAGTGTGACTTAGAAGTGTAGAGATCAGATTTAGAGACAAGACCTAAAGGTATGATTAAAGGTGTGACCAAAAGGCATGGCTTAGAAGTGAGACATATAAAAGGCAGAGGCAGACGGCAGAGAAGAAGACACTTAGAGGAAGAGAGACTGAAGAATAAACGGGATTGAAACACACTCTGTCTGGTCTCCATTCTTTGAGTCTGTCCTCTCTCTCTCTCTCTCTCTCTCTCTCTCTCTCTCTCTCTCCCCTCCCCCCCTCCCCCTCCCCCCCCTCCCCCTCCCCCTCCCCCTCCCCCTCCCCCTCCCCCCTCCCCCCTCCCCCTCCCCCCTCCCCCTCCCCCTCCTCTCTCTCTCTCTCTCTCTCTCTCTCTCTCTCTCTCTCTCTCTCTCTGAACCCCGACCCGCAGACCGGAGCGGCAGCTTGGACCGGGATACAGTGGCCACTAAACCACTAAACCGGCAGCCCAGGCCTCAACATTTTGCTTGGCCCACAACATTTTTGGTACCCAAACGTGGAACTAGTGCGGTTCTCAACATTTTAGGCTGCCCGAAGTGGGGCAGCCTAGGCCCCAATATTTTTGGCGCTGGAACCTGGGCTAGTGCGGGCCTCGACAGAAATTTACCTTGATGATTTAGCCTATGGGCTGTAAATCAGTCTACCCCAGTGTGTCTCTCTACAATAACTGCCTGCTTAATTTTCTTTGGAGTTTTGGCAAAGCAAACCTTCTCACTCCGTGTGTGTGTGTGTGTGTGTGTGTGTGTGTGTGTGTGTGTGGTGTGTTACTGCCAGTCCACCCCCAGCACTGTTTACCTAGAAGCTTGTCCTCTCTCTTGGATGTCTTAAGTTGTTGCTTTGAGCTTCTAGACTATCTATCCTATATTTTTCTTCTCTCCTTTTTGTAGACATCCTCCATGTCTGTCATTGCTGACCGTTCCCATTGGGCACATCTCATTAACAAGAGGCCCATGCCCTTTCTTACCTACCAGCTACTTGGGACATCATCCCTCTCCTCAGCACACGATTGGAATACTGATGGTCCATACTATAAACACGTGACTTCAACAGCCATCACTGCCCTTTATCCTCAGTGGTCTTCAGCATACTCATCCCTTTCACTAAGCCTTTGATAATCATCACTCTGGGTGTTTCCAGGGTAACAAGTGGGTTCAGGGGATGATGCTCCTGGGCACTGCCCAAAGCATTGAAAATGAGGAAGGGCTCTGGGCAGAGATCTCATCTGTCACTGGCATGACAATACTTAAATGGCCAGACCACCATCTGGAGAAGAGCCTGATCTCCTGATCCCTGCATTTAACTGGACAGATTCCTTACTCCATTCTACATGTAATGTGGAGTCTGCTTTTCAATGCTTATGGAAGCTCATGTCATATACTTTTGGGTGCTTCATGGAGTTAAAGAAATCATTTTTCTGTAGGGTCTGGGGTTTATTTCAGTGACAGTGTGCTTAGCATGTACGATGCCCTGGGTTTGATATTGATAACCAGCACAGTGGAAAGAATGTTTTTTTTTCCTTCTGACATGCTTAACACTAGATTCACTGGTGTGAAGTGTGTGGAGGAGGGTCAGCTGCACATGGAGAGGAGATGCCTCTGAGGTCCCTTCATGCTTGCCTTCTCTACCACTGCTGGTTCCCAGTGCAGCTCCATGACCTAGAAGGACTGAACTGAGCTGGAGGCCAAGCTTCTGCTTGAAGCAGGAGGGACAGGGTCATGAGAGTGGAGTAGAAGCTGAAGAATGCCTCATCTTGGACCTGTGCCCAGGGATTCCTTCGGCTCTGATTGCATGCTGCTGGCAGTCTCTCAAAGCTGCGTTTCTAAAGGAGCATCATTCCTGGGAGTTGTGTGTGTGTGTGTGTGTGTGTGTGTGTGTGTGTGTGTGTGTGTGTGTGTGTGTGTTGGGGGGAATTAGGTAGGAACTGCCTGACAGAAGACAACACAGCATTCATGCTACAAATGTCCCATGAAGAATGCCTAGTGCAGGGAAGTCAAGGACGATTGAGAATCAACCAGAATATTTTTCAACCAGGAGGTGGTTTGTGAGCTGGCTCACGAGAAAAGAGAAAAGGGATAGTAAGAATAGAAGAGTTAGATAGTAACAATGAAAGAGTTAGGGGAAGAACTGAAGGAGCAGAAGAGAATTGCCATCCTATAGGAAGAACAACAATATGAACTAACCGGACCCCCCAGAGCTCCCAGGGACTAAACCACCAACCAAAGAGTACACATGGAGGGACCCATGGCTCTAGCTGTGTATGTAGCAGAGGATGGCCTTATCTGGCATCAATGGAAGGGAAGGCCCTTGGTCCTGTGGAGGCTGGATGCCACAGTGTAGGGGGAGGCTAGAGGGGTGAGGAGGGGGGAAGTGGGTGGGTGAGATCCCTTATAGAAGCAAAGGGGGGGGGATAGGGCGGGGATTTGTGTGGGGGATAACATTTGAAATGTAAATAATCAACAAAATTTTAAAAAGTGCTTGTCCACAGCATGGATACTGGCAGCCAGGCAGATGTGTAAATGCAATACCCTGGCTCTGCCCCAGAGATGGATGGAAGGTCTGAAGTGAGTTCAAGTTTTTCAGCTTACTCAGCCCTGGAACAGACCTCAGCAGAGATGGTACCCAATCTACCCCACAGCAGAAACCATGGAGATCGCTGCAGCTTGTAAGGGCCCCCAGATTTGTGTAAATAATTTATTTAGCAAGATCTATAAACTTGAAGATTTAGGGGACTAGTGTGGTCCAGGTGGTGAAGGAAGCAGAGAGCACACAAAGCAATGAGAACCTGTCTTCAAATTCACAGAGAGCGGCCAATGTAAACCAGTATCCAGTGCAACTTGAAAACATGTTTTGGGGCACTGGAACCTTCTATTTCAAAGAGAAGCTTCAATGTATATTTGTATATACACCTCCTAAAATTATCAATGATAAATTAAAATTTCATTTGCATCAAATTATGAGGGCGGCGATAATTGGTAAGGTCATGGGGTAGAATAAAATCAGCTTTTTTTCTTTCATTCATTTTGAGATAATGTCTTGCTATAAAAGCCCAAGCTGGCTTCTAACTCGTCAATCCTCCTGTCTTAGCCAAATGATGGCGTGCTGGCATCTTATGTATTAAAACACAAATACCAAAGAAGGGAATTTTTAATCTTACCTAGTGGCTAAGAGTCAACAGGAGCTTAATAGAAAAGAATTGCTCTAAAAGGGGGCTTCAGGAAGATTCATGGGCCACGTGCACCTTCGGGATGGATGGGAGCAGAGGCCTCTGACAGGAATCTCAAGGGGCTTTCCTCACTGTGCAAAGGGAGCAGACAAGAGTGTGTGACTGGAAACTGGAAGCCATGAGATCTGATATGCTACAGAGAAAGAGGCTTCTCCAGGTTCCTGTGTGCACACACACTTCCGGCTACCTTTGTTTTCACTGCATCTGTACCTTTTGGCTCCACTCATTAAAGAAAAAAAAAAAAAAAGCAAGTGTGGGTAAAACCCAAAAATTTAGAATGGAGACGAAAGGGCAATATTAGGTGTTTCTCTCTACTTTTCATAAGGAATATGTGAATTCAACGTCCTGTGTGCTTAATTAGCAAGAACCACTGTGGGTTCTGTTGTCACAAAGAATGGAACATGTGTTGTGTTGTTCCTCTGAGGCAGTGGCTGTGAACGCCGGGATTTCTTGTTAATTCCACTGACCACTGGAGTGATGGGATTGAGACCGACCAGCCACCAAGTACACTGCCATACTGACCCATTTAGAAAACGTGCTTTGTTTTTGGTTTTTTTTTGTTTTGTTTTCAAATTTGCTTTCGGGGGAAACTTGTTCTATGACTTCAAAATTTTCTTTCTCCCCCCCTTTTTTTTCCTCCTATACGAAAGCATCCAAATATATGCTAGTTAACATGTAAATTATATTGCCAGACATAAAGTATGGCTTAACACTAACAACAAAAAGATAATGTAATGTAGACCACATCCTAGTGAATGACGAACATTTAAGTTATATTTTAAAGGAAGAAAAGACACGGACAAAGTTCTTTATAGTATCTATAATAAATGCAAAGAAATCAACAAACAAAACCTTGGCTTTAGCAAACTGTACATACATAAATATCTTTTTTTTTATACTATAACATTCAATTTTCTTCATATAAAGCTTTCCATGATTTTAATTATTACATCCAGATTTTCTTTATACTTTTTTTTTTAAAAAAAGTGCCTTTCAGATTTACAGCTTGTGCCTTTAAAGCAACATTAAAACATCATGCCCCAAAGAAAACAAGGTAGAAAGGAAGCTGCCACATACGTTCCTAAAAATGGTATGTGAGGCGGTTCTAAAGCCTCCAGCAGGGGTGGGTTGGTAGATTGTATGATACTGACGTGGTGCCTGGGAGAGGGGCTTTTGGGTTGATCGAGCAGCACCAGAGGAAAGCTGCCCAGACGGCCCAGTAGAGAGAGCCATTGTGTTTAAAAAAATATCAGGCCTTCGGTCATGGACATGACACCGTACCAATTCCATGTTGTTTAGTGTCCATGTCCGAAGGCCTGCTTTTTTTTAAACACACAGGGTATGAAGAACTGAAGCTGCCGTATGACGACCTCTGCCAAGATCCCGTCTTCTCCGACAGCCTGGGGTTGCTTTGGGCCTGCTTCCCCATCATGCCGCTTGCTTCAGAGTGGAGGAGGGCCGTTGGTGTATCTGAGCATCGGATGGAACGATCGGGCAAAGTTGTTAGAGCGGGCGCAGCTGTAGTCTTTCTCCGACATGGGTACAAGGCAGGTGAGTCCGATAAGGAGCAGCAGAAGCAGCTGAAGGGGAATTGCTGCTCGGAGGACCCGGAACAGGAAGGCTCTACCCACCCGTGCTGGCCTGGGTTCAGAAAGGGAGGAACCGGAGCCACCTTTTGTGGACCTAAGGGAAGAATTGACATAAACAACTCAACTCAAATACAGGGTGGGCTTGCTTTGGTGTTTCTTGCTTTAGTGCCTTCCTGGGACATAAAGGGCCATGCAAAATACAACCCCATTTGTCACTGAGTGGTCAGCCTTATGCAGGGTGCTCATGCCATTTCCCAACCACCAAAATAAGAGCTGTAAGCCTTCTACAGGCTGCCCGAGTTGCTTCCCTACTACCAAAGGAAAAGTGATCCGAAAGGGCACTAACTCTAAACACCCAATCAGTCGATTAAAGGTAACAAAATGCATTCAACTTACGCTCCCCTCCACTCAATTTAGTGAACACTTTCCCATCAATAATGATAATTTTACATAAATGAAATAAATTCAGGATTATTTAAGATGTAGATGATGTGGGTTTTATTTATTTATTTTTTATTTATTTTTTATTTATTTTTTATTTTTTTATTTTTTGGTTTCAGAATACCAGGAACACAGTCAGACAAAAATGAATTGTGAGAACCCCACTGTGTGTCACTTCCAAGCACCCCGAGTCAGACTGGCTCTATGTAGTGTAAGGGTGAAAATGTCCTCAGTGCTCAGTGACACTGCTCAGACCCAGCAAAGCTACTTCGTCTCAGACTAAGCCCTGGTTTCATCTTGCACCACATCACCATCTGCTCCAGGCACAATTTTAATATTAACTTTCTGACCTAAGAACGATCATACAAACTTCGAGGATGCTGGGAAATTCAACAGAAGGCAGAACAACTTTGATAGTGGACTTTCTCATGGTCGTTCTTCACCGGCTTTTGAATAGCCGTGGGTGCCGGTGTAGACTGCATTTGTATGGGAAAAACTTAGCCATGTGACTCTCTCTACCTGAAGAACTTAATCAATGCATGTTGATATTAAGTATTTTAAGTAATTTTGTCCAGGATAATGTTTCAACAGAATATGTTAAAACATAGTTTCAAAACTGCACAAAGAACAGCAACAGAGTCTGTCTCCAAAACACAGCTGATGAAGAACAGATTCTAGTCTGGTCCTATCCTTAACGAAGTGGTTTTGTGTATCCGACACTATTTTCCCAGAGAGGAAAGACTGTCACCTTGAAGCTCCTTCTAGATTCAAAGTACCAAGTTTTCCTAGTTGGCTTTAAGTGCATTAGGGAAAGCACAGAGGCTTTGGGCATTCCTAAGAAACAGTGGCTGAAGTCCTGAATGTGGAAGCAGGGTTATTCTAACGTGGTATGGCTGTCTTCTTTTTGGAACAGTCATTAATGCGCTGTTGGGTTGCTTGTGAAAATGGCTCAGAATAGGTTTTTTTTTTTTTTTTTTTTTTTTTTTTTACAACAGCTACTTTATGGACACATATATCTATGGCATTCTGTGAGCAAAAAAAAAATTACTAGATGTGCCAAGAAGATGTATTTCCAAAGGCTGAATTCCCTCAAGAGTTAAGTATAATTAAACATAAGGACATCAAATGCCTTTGTTATAAGAAGAGATATAAAAGCTTTGCTGGTAACTCCACAGGTTTACATTCTAAGAAGGCAGGGTGTTTGCAGCCTCCCAGTTGGCTGCTAATTTCTGAAGATGGATTACTCTGAGATTAGTGGAGAGAGGGAAGGGGAGTTGCCTGAGAGAATAAATGTTACAATAAAACTACAGGCATAATCTTCTTAAAGGGAACAGAGGAGCTGCTCAAGACCCAGGATAGGAGAGGCCAGTGTTAAAGTCCTAAGCAGTTTACACTGCCATGTGTCTCCACTATGCTTTTGAAATATAATGGAGGGAGAAAAATCACCGCCCTGAACTATAACCTCGCTTCTTCCTGAATCCCATAATGAAAGGCAGTGGGACCCCGACAACTCAGCTTGCCTCTGGGTCACAGGCTCTTCTAATGAGGCCAGAGAGCCTCTAGTTTTTCAACTCCATGTTCTATGTGATTTGCCGATAGAAACAGACTCCGACTGGGAGACCAGAGTTCCCTGTCTGATGGGAAAATTCCTTGATGCCAAACCTAGTAAGTTATTCCTAACTGGCTGGGTGGTAGAAAATGTATGTTTCAAGGAAAAACAGTAAAGCACAAAATAAATATGTTATGTGCCTTACTAAGGAGACAGGGGGTAGAATAGAAACCTCCCAAGCTACACAATTATAAGATAGTCATGCTTAGATAGGGTGGTATAGGTAGCCTTTCTCCTCACGTTGTAGACAAGTAGCTAAGGAGAGTTAGTATTTATTCTGAAAACCGCTAGGCCACACTTGGTTATTTCTTATTTACTCCTCACAGTAGACATCTGAGGTGTGTACATCCTAGTTCCATCTTCCAGATGATGGAGAGACGGCTCTCAGAATGAAGGCTCAGGTTTAGATCCCTAGTGTGGAGCACAGCCTGAGACTTTGATGATCACAAATCATCACATGGACCCTCTTTAAGGATCAGTGTGTGTGTGTGTGTGTGTACACCTTTTTGTGTATGTATGGGTGGTTGTGGGAGCAAATGCTGGTGTCAGATGTCTTCTATTGCTATCCTTCCTATTTTGTGAGATAGAGTCTCTCACTGAATCTAAGCAAATGCACTCAGCAAGACTAGCTGACCAATAAAGTGCAGAGCTCCTCTGTCTCGGCCTCCTCAGCACCAGAATTTCACTTGTATTTTACATGGATGCTAAGTGTCTGAATTCACAGCCTCACACTTAGACAGCAAACATACAACTGAACTATCTTCCAAGCTCCAAAACTCTGATTCTAACAGTAGCCAAACAACACCTAAAAAAAAAATAAATCTATCAAGATCTTCCCCAGATTCCTGCCCACCACACTCCTTGGTACCATGATCCTTTGGTTGGTAACAAGAACGATAGGTACATTTATATTACATATATTTCACACGTCGAAGCAAACACCAATTGTTTTCATCCTAAAACATTAGGAAGTGGTTTCTTTGTGTTTAAGATCAACGTTTCTAGTCATAAAGGCATTTTCCACATGCCATTCTATCGCTATCAGGGGACTATGTTTCTAGGAAGTCACAAAATCCACAGGTAGCTATACCTGCTTCTCTGGCTTTCCTTTTCTTATTTTTGAAGAAGATGGATGACTTAGCATATTAAATACCTAAGCCATTTTTTTCTTTGATGGCTTATTCAATAGTTTGCTTTAAAATGTCCTGAAAAATATGGGATAAAAGGGAAGGGCAGACTCTGTACTAGGTCTTTCTTTGGCATGATCCTTCAGTTTATGTTGATGTGAAAATAGTCTGACAAATAGCACTGACCCTGGATAAATGACAGTGCAATGGCAGAAGAAACTCAGAGAGTTTCTCAGGACCAAATATCTAATGGACTAACTTTCATCAGGAGATTTAGACACTTTAGGGATGGTCAAAGGTCCACAAGACAATTGAGAATTCAATCAAATGAAGCTGGATAGCCCCTCTTTGTCAATTATTAGCTTCTGTGAGGTGAAAGGCCAGGATCAAAACAGAGGCGTTGTCATGACCAGTTCATTCCTAACAAGCACTAGAAAGGTCATCATTGGGAGAGCATGGGGCTCACATGTGACAGAGTCCCTTGAAGGACATGGCACATTTAACAACATCAGAGCATTCTTCAGTAAAATGTAACCACCACCTGACTTCTACTGTTGAATGCCAACTTAACGAGAACTAATGGGCTGGAGCTGGGACAAAAAGAACACAAAGTACTTAGTGGCTGTCAGTATAATGCACTAAATGTCCAGTCCACCAACTGAGCCAAGCATTCACCCAACCTGGAGTGACTACCAGAGTTCCCAGAGTTTCAAACTTGCTCCATCAGGGTGACTCTGTCTTAGAGATTTTAGGACAAATAGATTAATTGTCTCAAAGTAAAAGGGTGCTTATTTTAATATTAACTTATTGACCTAAGATCATCCAAGTTTCAAGAGTCCTGGGAAATTCAACAGAAGACAGAGCAATGATGATAATTAGACTTGCTCCTGGTCATTCTTCACTGGCTTTTGTATAGACGTGGGTGACAGTGTAGACTGCATTCGTATGTGGAAACTTAATGGTGTGACTCTACACAAAGAACTTAATCAATGAGGATATTTTAAGTATTTTTTTTCCAGAATAACATGTGCTTATTCACTCAGAGTAAATACATATCCTGTCTTTCTCTTCTATTTCTTTCAAATTGGTGGATAAATGACCGTTTGTCCCTTTTCTAGAACACATACTCACAGAGAGAGGAGGTTGGTAAGGGAGGATGGAGCAGGGTCTAAAAACAAATGACACAAAAGAAAGTGCACAGAACAAAGAGATCCCAGAGGCCTGAGAATCTGCATACAGGAGGTAACTCATTTTTCAAATTCTACAGGACCAAGGAACATATAATGAGATGATTACATGCATACATCTTACAAAGCTGAGTGGGGAGATATTTTCAGTTTGTTTTGACACTTGATAAATAAATTTCATACATAGAAATTTCTAACTGTCCATCCATAGTCTTTGAAATCCAGTACCTCCTAAATGTGTGCTGAGAAGGCAAATTGCAAGAAGCAACTGAGGCCTCTGTTATTCTCTCCTTCCAAATCGAATGTTCACCTCGTCCTATGCACATGGCTTGATTTATCTTACTATGGACATCCCAGTGGGAGAGAGGTGTCTTTTCACTATAGTAGGATCCAGAGTATTGTGAGACCTGTGTTCTTTCTTTCTTTCTTTCTTTCTTTTTTTTTTTTTTTTGTTTTTGTTTTTGTTTTTCGAGACAGGGTTTCTATGTGTAGCCCTGGCTGTCCTGGAACTCACTCTGTAGACCAGACTGGCCTCGAACTCAGAAATCCGCCTGCCTCTGCCTCCCAAGTGCTGGGATTAAAGGCGTGCACCACCACTGCCCGGCTCTGTGTTCATATTTCTAATCTCTTGTTCTTGTCTGTAAGTTGAAGGATCTAGCTAGCCATGCCATGGGGATTTAAGGTTAACTGAGGTAACACACACAATGCTTAGCACGGTGCTTGAAACACAAATACTAAATACATGTCAGCACCTAACAGTTACTCTGTATGGTTCTACTGGGGCATGCTGAGTAATATTCTGGAAAACTGCCGAACTCAGTCTGTTCTCTCAGGAAAACAATTCTGACTTACTAACAGTGGTTTCAAAGATATTATTCCCCAAACTGCTTGACCCCTTACCCCCAGACAGTGGGACACTTCACTTCAAAAGAGCAAAAGAGAAGCCTGTTGGTGTCCCACCCCAGAGTTGTCCTGGAGCAGGAAGGCAGCTGGCTCTTTAAGGGCAGTTGCTTTATGCTAAAGCTCTTTGGAAGCTTTGAACAATGGGCTTCCAGGAAGAGTCCACTGGAAGGAACTGGAAAACAAATTTTGCCATCAACGGAACAGCGCTTATAGGCATCCTTTAGTGAACAAGCAAAAGAAACCCCCTACTGGCTTGCTTAAATATATTTGACTACCTTGAACCAATTTGAAAGGATGCCTCCTTCTTGTCCCTCCTACCAGGACATCAGCCAGTCCTTTTCGGCTCCTGTTCCTTCTTAATTCTCTGTGTAGAAGATGCCAAAACTAAAAGCATCCAGAAAAGTTCTGCCTCTCTGTGTTCTCAGCTGTAGAGTGAAGTCATCCTTCATCCCACGCAGGGCAGAGAATCACAGTCTGCCATCTTGCTGAAAACTAGCACATCTCCTTCCCAATTTTTAAAACTGTTGCTCATCCATGCATATCTGTATGGAAGACTTTTGGTGACAGGGTTACAAAATCTTAAGTCAGACGCTGGGACCACAAACAGCACTGTTCTGAAGGCACACTTCTATATGCTTAACCTCAAATAAAACCCACGAGTATTATGGGGCAGTATAAATGCAGATGCAGTTTTAGTTTGTATTTTTGGTTTCTTATAATCTTAGCAAGTTCTTTGGAAGGTCCTTGTAATTGATTCTAGGAATCTCTGGACTCTCATACACTGCAGATCTCTTAATGGAAGAAATCATCACTTATTGATTTTGTAGGTTTGGGGCCTAAATAGACTCGAACTGGCCTCCATCCAATTAGACTATTATAATACTCAATGAGAACATGGAATTGCCAACTCAAATTTCAACTGAAATATGTAACAGGTGAAGATGCTGTTACTATCGAGTTTAAATCACAATAAAATACATCCCCTTCCTTTAAACCAATACCTTCCCAAATTAAGCTCCTTCTTGTTTTCAGAAGACATCATCTGTCTCTAAACCCCAAGCTTCTTGAGTAACCTTCCGGATTTGTTGGAGCAGTGCAAGATCAAACACAAGGCCAGTTTCCGTGCCAAAGAATGGATGGGTGCCTAGATTTTAAGTGAAGAGAACATCCCCTCTGTACCCATTGACAGGGTTGAGTGCACCCAATCCAAGGTGCCATGGAGTTAAGAAGCCCCAGAATGTTCGACCATAGCTTGTTTGCCAAGGTGTTTGATGGAGCATGTCATCCAGGTGAAGCTTCTTTGTAATCGATTCCCTCCCCAGTAACCCAAGTGAGCACTGGTGAATTTTCAGAAAAAAGTGTTAATTAGCAATGCTGGGCAAAATAGAGCTGATAGAAGCTTCATGGGTACTGCAGCGAGAACGTGGCGGGCCAATCGGCAAAAGCCCTGAGAGGCACATGGAAGCAACTGGTGCCCTAAGAAACACCACCTTAGCCATTCAGAAGGCTTAGGTGGCAGCCTAAGCTAATTAGGGGAGCAGATAGATTTGGTATTTGTGAGCCAACGGTGATGAGCTACTCTTGCTTCTAACTACTTCCTCCCTTATCAACAACATCCCCTTTTGTCAATCAGAGGGCTGGATCTGTGCTTTTCTCAAAGGACTGCTGTGGGATGTTTTCATCTCTGGTCATGGCAAATCCACAATTGATTTGTGAGAGAAGGGGAATTAGCTGATACAATGCTACCTACAGGATATGATTGTTTTATCTTGTGGGTGGATGGCTAAGAGGACATAAGACGACCCACAGATGATCATCATTATTATCTGCCTAGGTCCCAGGGAAGCTTATTCCATATTCCATTATTGATATTTTATTATGGATTGTTGAAAACAAAAACAGAATTCTGTTTTCAAATAAACCAACCAACCAAACACAAAAATAAAAGCAGGGGCAGGGGATTACAGTAAAAGGGGGCTTGAAACCGAATGCATATAAAACTACTCTCTGTTACTTCAGCTGAGAAGTGATGACTCATAAGATAGCCAGCCCCACACTGCACGGCTAATAAACCAAAACTATTATTGAGGGGCGGGGTTTACAGCTATACATTTTCTCATCTCCATTTAGATTTCTTCTCAGTGGTGATAAGCTTCCAAAAGGGGCAGATATTTTATAGGGAACCAGCTGGAACTATGACGGAAAACCTGGCTACTAGAAAAGTATGTTCATTTCACAAAAAGAAAGAAATTACAAAATAAAATAAAATTAAAAAAAAAAACAAAGAAAAGAAAGAAAACAGTTTTCTGGGGGAACATAAGCTGAGTGGTGGAAGGTCAAAGGCGTACAGACACCACACCAACAACAAAAAAGGCGAAGCGTTGCTAACTGCAGGGACAGTGGCGATCCAAGAGGCAAGTGTGAGGTGCAGTGGCAGTGGAGTATAGGGCAAGGGCTGACCCTGAATTCAGAGTGAAGGAGCTCCCCAAGTGTGAGGAAGGTAAGCGTGTTGCCAGGAGCTGAGTGATAGGGAGAGCGGAAGAGGCTAGAAAAGTGCTGTGTAATTTTAAATGAAGAACACCAAATTTGGCTTGGCCATTTTGAAAATCCAAAACCCACAATCTGGATAAAACAGAAAGATAAAATAAAAAAAAAAAAAAACAAAAAAACGGGGATGTTAGTATATTTTATGCAGATTTGTGGGTTCTGTGAGGAGTGAAATAATTCACTGATCAGTTACCTGCCTTCTTGTAAAATCGAGAAGGAAGGAAAGAGGATGATAAAATCTGCCATGAACCAATAGCAGTTGTGCCACTAATTGAATCACATATTCACGGACAACACAGAACATCTTTTGATCTGTAAGACCAGATGGCGTAAATACAAGGAAACAAAATTTTGATGGAAGAAAACTTCCACTATCAGATTTACCTGTTCTCTATGGACAAACTTCTCTTCCAGTTTACTAAGAAGGGGTGAAATATCTCTGCTAACCCCTGAGACACACCAGATTGGAGGCTTCCCTAACTCATGGGCAATTTTTATCATCCTCTTCGGGGAGGGGGGTCTAGAACAGGTGGAAACCAGGAGAACAAGGTACCTGCTCTTTGGGCTGCTGACAGAGGGTCCAGGCTGTGAGAGACTACATTTGCCTCGTGGCTGTTTGCAATGAACAGGGGGTAAAGAAAGAAGAATGTTCAGTCTAGGCAAATAAAGACAAGCTAACCAATGAGAACAACTAAGAAGGCAGCAAAGGGCAAACAAATCAAACGCAATGATCGGTACCCATGGACCAAGGAAACTGGCTTTTCTTCAGTGGAAGGAGTGGGCTGGACTCGTATATACAGCGTCAGCCATTAATTCAACGCGTGGTGCGATTTCGGCTTACGCCTGCGATGGGGGGTGCAGTTTCTGCCACTCCTCCTAGCTAAAGCACAGATAATTACTCTCTGTTATAAGATTCTCTGTGCATCTAGTAAACATGAAGTTCATGTAAACATGAAGTCCATTGTTCTGTATATTTCAGAAATAATTCACATAGGCTTTTGCATTTTGGCAACTTTGAGGGCACAGAGCCGATAGTAAGAATTTGAATAGGAGACTGAGATGGAGCTCCACATGTCACACCCTCCAGACAAATCGAGGCTAAATTTTGAATCGAAAAGCCAGTGTTCCTTCACATTCTTAAACTAGGATCTATATGAAACTAGTGAATGTTGGTAAAAACACAAATAAAAGTCTAATAAGGATAACACATGTATCAGCATAGAACGTAAGTATATATGACAAAATACAAATGAAATTATTACTTCTATACTCTAAGGAGAAGTGGAATGAATATACTTATAAAGCCAGACCAAAAAAAAAAAAAATCAAACAAAACGTAAAAACAAGTTCCTATACACAGAGAACCGAGATACAGAGGGGAGCAGGGGACAACTTTGTCTTTTATCCTCTGTGTGCTCTGATGAGGCAGTTTGCACCACGGGCTGGGTATGGTGTTGGCTTGAGTAGTTGCCCTTTTAGGGTTAATACCCAGAAGCCCTTGGGTGTCATCCCTCAGAAGCCCATTCTCTTGAGAGTCAATGCAACTTCATGGGTCCTATCAGTTCAGTGACTCACAGATGCTAGTGATTTACCTCTACTGTTTGAGGCACTTCTGGGCACGACAACCCACATTTGTTAGTGGACATGCTGGTGGTAATTTGAAGA
Organism: Arvicanthis niloticus; assembly: GCF_011762505.2. Classification (NCBI taxonomy): domain Eukaryota; kingdom Metazoa; phylum Chordata; class Mammalia; order Rodentia; family Muridae; genus Arvicanthis; species Arvicanthis niloticus. Next base: position 14,849,853 of record NC_133436.1, on the reverse strand, counting down.
AGGGAGCCACCAAGGGTACACATGAGAACCATTTCTAGAAATGGCCATTTGCTCAAATAAAAAATATTCTTCCTGCATATTAACTATACGTTGAGCTCATTAAAAGGGGAAAAAAACATAAAAACAAAACCAAAATCACTCCTTTTTTATTCCTGAGAATAAGCTACAAGGCTGGAGACATAGATTTACATGGGTAAATTGTAAATCTTTCCTGTTTGGGGGCTCGTGTTTTAAGCCTGTGGACCCCGTAGACACGAAGCCTGTCACACCTCACACTTCCCACCCATGGGCCAATTGGAAAGGGCCAACGGAAAGTTACCGATTTCTGTCTGTTTGGAGTACTTCTTCCAGATGTGGGGCTCACAGATCCCGAGGTATCCAGCTCATCTGCAGATGACCATGAAGACAAATCCTGCGAGACAAAAAAGGGCATGTTCAACAACTCCACATCCCAGAGCACCGAGGAACTCAGTTCCCTCTTCACCTTCATTCCCCTTCATCTCCATCACAAAGACCAGGCTATCCACAGGCAAACCTGATTCAGATGACAAGAAGGAAGCCTAGTTCTTCTAGTTTATTATTGGTATAAGTATATTATTGGTATAGTATTATTATTGGTATAAGTTTGGCCCTTCTGGAAAACATAGCTAGTGTTTTAATTTTGTGGCTTTTGTTATCTCTTTGTGACAGTAATCAGCCAGGGCTGATTACTGGCTTGGGGAGGGGGGTTTGCTTGGTAAGAAAGTCCCCTTTACAAGTGCAGGTCACTCAGGACAGACAGACAGACAGACAGACAGACAGCGTCCAATTCATTTGTGTTCGAAACAAGTGAGAGCTGCTTAGGAATCTGCTTCATAAGACCAGGAAAACTGCACTGTTTCTACTCTGCTGTGACTGGGGGTGGGGTGGTGGTGGTGGTGGGCACTGTGCTTTAAATACTTCCAGACTAATGAGCAGTTTCGTGTTTGTGAAAAGATTTCACAACTGAATGTCTGAAATCTTACCAAGCTCCACTATATCTGTAGGCACACGTCTCAAAACTAACAATGTGACTGTGTTAGTTTATTTAAGGGGAAAAATGGGCCAAAATAAACACACAGAGGACCATTTCAGTGAATGGATGAATGACTAAACAACGAGATTCAAAAGCAAGAGTCCATGCTCTCCTCAGTGTTTAACACAAAACGCACACGCAATGACCACGCTCATCTGTCACAGCTGTATATCGGAAAACATGTCATTTCTTAAATAAACGGTTGAAATTAAATGCCACAGTAGTCACAGCAACAGGGTTGGAGGTAGCAGGCTGAAGAGGTCTCTTGCATTTCACAGAATCAAAAGCACCGTCCTGTTATAAAAGTTTACGAGTCTGCTTTTGTATTCCGAGAGACAGCTCTTGAAAGAGCGGTGACAGAGAGTGGCCACTCTGGGTCTGATAAGTGGTACATCCGAGCCTTTCTACGACAGGTGGAGATACGGTGCTTCAGGCTCCTGTGGGAGACGTGATGCTGCACAGTGTCTGAGAGGACTTACCTGCTGACTGCTTGACATATCTAGTAACTTCTCCAGATCCTTGATATGATGGCTGACCTCCTTCAGGAGAAGTTTGAGCCGGTTTCCAATCACGTGGACTTTTTCTTTGGCTTCTAGACAATCTGAACCCTCAGCATTCACCAAGAGTTGGCGCGACATGTCTTGTAGTGAGGCCACTCTGAGTTGGGACTTCAGCAGCTCCTGCTTTATTTGCTGTGTGTATAAGGAGATATTTCTTTAAGATGTTTTGGTACTTAGAGGAACTTGCCTGCATGGGCTATATTGTATCTGAACCTCCCATGGCAGGCAGCCTCCAAACAGGACTGAAGCTCATGGAATGTGACATGGGGACTCCATGCTAACCTTCATGGCCAAGCATGTTCTAAAAGACCTCAAAATCCCTCTAAGCTCAGGGTTCTCACTGGGCACATGGGTTTATAGTAAGAACTATGGGAAGTTTAAACTGAGTAAGGGACGTGAAGATATTGACAAAAGAAAGTCCTATGAAAATGTGGTCTAAGATAATCTGTTTGACAGAAAAATAAAACATTAAAATCTAGGTACGGTGAAACTCAAGTATACCTAGGCATACGCTGAGGTCTAGTTAAATCTTTTTAAATACTCTCTGGTGATTTACAAGTTTTTGCCAGAGGTCAAAGTTGAATAAAAATATATGAGGACCATTGTCTCCTATTGGTTTCAAAGCTATTGCTGATAGTGAATAAAAAGTAATTCAATAGTTTAGGTTAATGGGTTCTCAGTACTATGACATAACATTGTAAGGCCACAGAGACAGACAGGATGCAAAGCACGTTCTAGTAGAATTCAAGCCTGATTCCTTATTATCTGTAGAAATTACCCAGCTACACTGTCCTTGAATATGGATCTGCACAGTAAATTTAGTGCCAGATAAAGCTTCTATGAGAGAGATATATTTTGGTTTTATAAGATACGGCAATAAGTTATCACATAGCTTTCTGCAAATTTCCCAACAATGCTCGTCTCTCTTACCCGGCCTGTCTTATTCCTCTCACATTGACTTAACTATCTCATTTCACTTAAATAGCTTTGATTTCAGTTTTACAATAAGCCACTAAGTACACTGTGGTGTATACTATTAACTATCAACTTGACAGAATCTAGAATCACCTGTGGCACAAGTCTCTGGCCATTCCTATAGGGAATTGTCTTGGTTGTGAGAGGGGCCATTCCTGAGACTGCATAAATGGAGAAGACGAGCTGAGTGCCTGCCATCCATCCATCCATCCATCCATCCATCCATCATTCATTCATTCATTCATTCATCATTCTGATTCCTGGTGGTGGATGCAATGTAGCCAGCTGCCAGAATAGACTTCACCCTCCAATTAGGAGCCAGCAAAACCTTTCCCCCTAAAGTTGCTTTTGTCAGAATATTTTATTTTACAGCAACAGAAAAAAAAAAAAAAAAAACCCAGACATATGCTTTGAGGCTCCATACATAGCAAAGAAATTCTGGACCAAGAGTTTAAGTATATTTCCCTAAAACAGCTGCCTTAATAGAAACAATGGATCTGAGATAAAGAACACTTAAGACTATCACAATTGAGTAATGGCTAATCATGTTGGCCTGGGTAATTTATACATATTTGTTTCATGACTAGAAACCCTACAGAACTAAGCTAAAGACTTTGGTTAGAGCATAAGTTAAGAGTATGGAAAGGCTTTTTTTTTTTTTTTTTTTTTTTTTTTTTTTTATGTATCTTAAAAACAAATACCCAGAGTTCTCACCATGAGTTGCTTGTGATGATCCTGAAGTGTCTCTGGGTCAAGGGTTGAATCAATGGGGACAATTTCATTTTTCCTTCTGTCAATGTTTTCTAGCATGAGAAGCAAAGCGTGGCTCATTTCATGGAAATCCTGGAAACACAGAACATAAAATAATAGCAGATATAAAATTGTTTTCTCGAATATATTTCAAATTCATTCTTCCTTCCCTTTCCTTCTTCTCTCCTCTACTCCTCTCTCTTCACTCTCTCTCCTCTCTCCTCTCTCCCCTTCCCTTCCCTCTCCTCTCCTCTCCTCCCCTCTTTTGCTTTTTCAAGACAGGATTTCTCTGTGTAATAGCATAAGTTTCTGGCTGCCCTGGAACTCTCTTTGTAGATCAGGCTGGCCTCAAACTCAGAGATATGTCTCTTTTTCTGCCTCTGCTTTTCTGGGATTAAAGGTGTGCACTACCACCTGGCTTCAATCCTTTTCTATGGTTATCAACAGTAAACACATAGCACCATAGTAACCAGCACATGACCCTTCTCTGAGGAAGGCCCCTGCTTGTTACAGGAGGTATAGTGGCTATGGCCTTGCCTCAGCAGCCCTGTTGTAGCTGGCACAGTATGATTTTATCTGTTTACTTAAAGCTTCTAACTTATCCTTGTGGGAGCATCTAGGTACAAAGCACACTGACATTAAAACACGTAATTTCTGAGAAACAAAACAAAATAGATAATCTGGAAAGAAACAACTCTCCTCTATGTGCTCAGATCTTTCTATTTTTTAAGGCACAGGCTCAATCCTATATCCCCTTTGTTCACTTTCTTACATCCTTACTTGACATTGATGAGCTCCTGTACACAAGGCACTGCCTGCAGTAGACACGGCAGGGACACAGGAGCAGGGACACCCACTTCCCAGGAGGCTGCCCCTCCTGCCCTATCTCACTGCATATGGTCCAAGGCTGGCAGAGCCGTGATGTTCTGTGTGACCCGGCCCTTGACCTTCTGATCACTTCCTGTCTTGCTGCCTATAACCTGGCCATACTGCCTTCTTGCCTGCTCATAAAGAGACAATACCTGTGAATACCTCATAGACCTCCCATCTGCTGAACTCCTTCATAACAACCACCTTTCAGCATCAGTCAGATGTTCACAGAATCCTTTGCCCTCCCTAATGTGATGGTTTTTCTCCAGTATGGTCCCACCCATACCTATCAATTCTCTGGAAAACTATTTCCTTACCTTAGGTTTATATTCCACTTATTTATGTGTATGTGTGTGAGGGGCATTTATTATATACCATGACACACATGTAGAGGTCAGAGGACAACTTTCAGTTGTCAGTTCTCTCCTTCCACCACATGAGTTCCAGGTTAGTGGCAGGCACCCTCACCCACTGAGCCATCCTGTCAGTTTCTTCTTAGATTGTATTGTTATCGTCTCTTTAACTGAAGCACAGACTAGGCTGTATCTCAACCTCTCTGAGCATAATCTGGCACACAGAAGAAACTCGGCAAATCCTGACGTAAATAGATGAATAAAGATCTGTCATGCTTGCTTTGTTGTGCAAAACTTGCCTGTCTAAATGTTAGGTAAGTGTGTTTTGAGTGAATAAATGACACGAATGAGTCAAAGGATTGTCCACTTGGTGAGCACTGGTTTTTATCTAGAGAGATTAGACAACACTCCTTGAACACAGCTCACAGGTATGGATTCCCCCCTAATAAGGACAGTTACCTCATTCAAATGCTGCCTTTGAAGAGTGGCCACATCCTCTGAGCAACTGTAATGTTAGTGTCTGGTCTGGTGTCATCACCAGCCCAAAGCCCTACCAACCTGGCACTGCATCAGTGCATTCTGCAGCAAACCTCTCCAGTCCTCCAGCAGAGAGCACACTCGGTCCCATCTCCCGTTCATCTGGGATAAGCGATCCTGCAAGTCATGGCTCTCCTTGCTGTCGGCCTGGGTGAACTCAGAGCTGCAGAGATTGATGGAGAGGATGATGGCTTTGCGGTGGTCCACGGCTTTCTGGAGCTCCTAAAGGGAAAAATCAGGCAAGAACAGGGACGGAAACATTGTTTCAAAAGCACTTTGAAGACTCTTGAAAACATTTTACGCAGAGATGGAAAGAGCTCTGTTGTTAAAGGCAGAACTTGACTGCAATCCCCAAAATCCACATTAAAAAGACCGGGTTTGGTGATGCATGTTGTAATCCTGAGCTGGGCATGGAGACTGGAAGACCACTGGGGCTTATAGGACACCCAACCAGTGTAGCCTACTTTTTGAGATCTGGGTCAGTTAGGGACCCCATGACAAGTAAAAAAGCAGAGAGCATTATCAGAATCACACCCAAGGGTCTTCTGTCCTTTACATGTACACATACACGTGTGCAACCATACACGTGCACACACACATACACACACACACAATCCAGGTTTCAAGTGTTCACATGAAAAAAGATGTTACATTTTCATGTACTGTTACATTGTCAGGATGTTTTACCAGGTCTCTGCAGAACGGGAATTAGAAATTACAAAGGGAAAAGGGCTCCCAAAGGGAAGAGGGGCCTCACTGAGGATGATGATGGTCAGTACAATGAATGAACGAGTCTGGAAAACGGAACCCACTGTGGGAACCGTCAAGCACAACAAAACTATAGGTTTAGCTCTACAGTTTGAAGGAGGACAACATTGGACTTTAAAAACATTTCCAAGTGCGACAGTCTTATTTCACTAAACCAATGGCACTCAAACTTCTGTGTGCGAGAGTGAAATGAGAGGCACTTTGGGTTCTGATGCTCTGGCCTCCAAAGGCCTGAAAGTGCAGGCACGTTGGGCTGCACGTTAACGAGGACTCTGTCAAAGGCCACACTGGTGCTGTGGTGAAGAAAATTAATTGGCTACTTCATGATTTAATCAACTTAGTTGGACCTCAAAGACAAACAAACAAACAAACAAACAAGGCAACGAAATAAGCCGAGAAACCAAATCCCTAGGAAACAACAAAACAGTTTAGAGTTTTTAATTCTGAAAGGTTAGAGTCTCTGCATGCTGGTAAATAGCCAAAGATCTTTATGAGGTGAACAATTCTGGAGATCACACTATGCAGGGTAAATTTTCTTATAATTATTTCTGTCATGTTCCTAACTCAACTTAATTTTTTTTTTTTAATTTCCAATAGATCCTCAACCCAATTCTCCTGATGCTACCACAGAGACATACATCAAGCATACATCAAGAGATGGTACCAGAGCAGCAGTGTGGCCTTTGACACAGTCACTGTTAACTTGCAGCCCAACGTGCCTGCACTTCAGGCCTTTGGAGGCCAGAACATCAGAACCCAAACAGCTTCTCATTTCACTCTCGCACACAGAAGTTTGAGTGCCATTGGTTTAGTGAAATAAGACTATTGCTCTGAAAAGTTCTTGATTACTCCATGGAACTGCTGACAGAAAATATTGATCTATTGACAGAGGATTGGGAAAAGGTGAGGGACAGGTGTCTTCTGCTCGCCACACAGGATGACATCCAAGATCTTACTTTATGGCCTCATTTTGTTTAAGACCGAGATCCTGGTCAACAATAGGTGTCTTCTTTTAAAGGGACCTGTTTATAATGCAATGCTACCTAAATACACTGCTTCAAAAACAGCAGAGAAGATGCATTTCATTATGTGGCTCCTGTAACTCACATCCCTCACAGGTGCTTTGTCCTGGAGGTCATGGGGATGGCTCAGAGAGCATCCCTTTGGATAATACTATGGGGATTTGAATGCAGAAAGAGTCATTTCTGTGTCGGGAAGTTCAAAGGAAAGCAACATGGTCATCAAAAGAAAAGCTACAATAGCATCAATATGGAATGAATAGCATATACTACAGAGCACGGGAGCACAAAGGGAACATGCTCATTATCCCAGGAGGCTTTGTTCTGAGGAGAAACATGTTTTCATGTTCTCCAGACAAAAATTACAGGAGCTACAGAGCTACTAAAAACAATTGCAGCCCTGGTCTACAGGGTACTCTCGAGGGTCTGGGAGCGAGTACAGCGATATGGGAGAGAATGTCTAAGAACTAGACCTGTAATTAAGGGACAATGTCAGTGCACTCACAAGCCCAGGACACAATCAGGGGTCAATGCCAAGTGTCTCACCACAGAAACACAACGGATTTGTTTTGTTGGACTCGTTTCTATGTGATCGTTTTTGCCATGGTCCTAATGAATTCAGTAACTTTCAATGACCAGAGAAGCTCACGTGATTTCACTAGGTGTCTCCCCCAGACTCATACTAGAGTGATGTTGGGAATGATTTCTTTCCAGCTCTACACAGAAATGTGTGAGGCTCTGATCAGACCTGTATTCCTTTTATGAAGAAATTGAATAGGTTCTAGAGGTCCCAGGTCCTTTATTGAACTTAACTGGCCATTTCTTAAAATACTAAATAATTAAGCTGCTAACTGAAAGTTCAACATGGTCATCATTGTCTTCTTCTCCTTCTCCTCCTTCTTCCCCTGCTTCCTCCTCTTCCTCCTCTTTTTCCTTCTCTTCCTCCTCTTCTTCCTCTTCCTCCTCCTCCTCCTCCTCCTTCTTGACTTTTTAAAACCAACTTCATAAACAGCTTGTGTTTGAGATGGTTGGGGAAATAAAGAATGTTCTATTCATTCTTATTAGACATTATCTGAATATAAAATGTCTCCAACAGTTTCATGTGGTGAATGTGACTCCCTAGTTGGGGCAGTTCTAGAAATTTAGGAGCTAGTACATAACTAGTAGAAATAGAGTTGTCTTATTCAAAGGCTGTATATGGTTCCCCAGCTATTTCTTCTTGCCCTGGTTCCCAGATGCTATGAGGTGAACAGCAGCTTTCTCCACATATACCTGCTACTATGATGTTCTGTAGATGTGCACGAGGCCAAGCTAAGTAACCACCAACTAAACCCTCAGAAACCATCAGTCTTCTCTTGCTTCTTATAGGGTTAATTCCATTAGGTTGTTTCTGTCACACTGCTCAGAAGATTAACCCAGATACCTTCTGGCTGTTGTCCCGAGGAAGTGAAGAACCAGAGACAAGTTATGAATGGATGGGTCAGGGACATGGTACTGCCAGTAAATGATTTCATTGCACAAGTATGAGTATCTGAATTTGATCCCTATAACATGGGTAAAACAAACAAACCAGGGCACAGTAGAGTGTGCTTACAATCCTTATGATGGACAGGCAGGAAGTAGGAAGATCCCTGAAGCTCACTGGCTAGCCAACATAGCCAATGTACCCATTATAGCCAATGAGAGACTCTGCCTCAAAAAAGACAAACAACCAAACAAAACAATCTCTACAACCACAATGATGAATACAGAAGGGAGATTGTCCTCTGGTCTCGACAAGCATGGGCACATATATGTATGTACTTCTGCACCTACATAAACATATTGACATACATGTACACACGTGGCCACACACAGTGTATACACACAGATACACACACACACACACAAAGGCAGAGACAGAGAGTCAAAGAGAGACAGAAAGAAACTTGTTGGCTGTGACACACGACAATGGTCTTCGGCTGTGGAAGGAAAGCAGGACAGGTAGGTACCTTGAGCTTTTTGATGTGAGACTTGATGGTGTGGATGTCAGTGCTGAGCGCCAGGTGCCGGAGCCTGTCCAGTTCCTCCTCCGTCTCTCCTAGCCAGGCCCAGATGTTGTTGAGGTCGGAATTAAACTGCTGCCACTTCTGAAGGTTCTGCTTCATCCTCAACTCCTTGCTCAGTGCCTGGGCCTGCAGGAGCTCCCAACGGTCAATCACACCTGGCAGGGCATGCACAGAACAGTGAGCAGAAGTTCTACACCCGTGAGGTTTAGGAAACACATTAGATATATATGGTGGGTAACTTCAAAGAGCAACAGAAAGGACAATTATGTCACTGATCATTCCTGCTGCCATCTGTTAAATGGGTATAATGGCTCTGACTTCCTATTGTGTTCTCTGTGTTCTCCAGTGACAATCGTGTACATTTGCCACCTAGGATTTAACACCACGACAAGCTTTATGGAGGGATTCAGAGTGTGTGAAGAGATCAATCCATCCTTGATTTCTTTCTGTAGTAGTACCCTGGAAACATGTACAAGAAACTGACAATGGACATCAGACAGGGCATTCGATTAAATGGAGCAGAAGAAGAGACATCATGACACTCTCTGTGTCCATCTGCTGCCGTGGGATACAATGCTGTAGAGGGAGGTTAAGCGGCCGGTGGAGCCTGGTGTGACAGAGTGGTTTGGGATCTTGTATATCGCTCCCTCGAGCTGAGGGCACTGTGCTCACCAGCTGTCTGAGTCTCTGTGCTGTTGAGGTTAACGAAGCCAGGAAAGCTCTCTTCTTCCGCCAGCGTGTGCTCCAGTCTCCTCACGGAATCTATGCTGCCGCTGCATTCACCCAGTAGCTTCATCTGTGTAGACAAAAAGCCTGCCCTGTCACGTCAATCCTCACAAGCACAAAGTGCTTCAGGACAGCATCTTTGTGGTCCCTCAACAAGGTAGTGGCTATTTTACTTCTTAGTATAGCTCTAGTAAAATTAAACAGAATTCAAAACTATGCTCTTCACACACTCTGCATCCCTTCATAAAACTTGTCCTGGTGTTAAATCCTGAGTGGTGAATGTACTTTACACCACTGTTACTGGAGAACACAATAGGAAGTCAGGGCTGCTATACCCATTTAACAGATGGCAGCAGAAATGATCAGTGACATGACTGTCCTTTCTGTTGCTCTTTTTGTTTCTCTCTCTCTCTCTCTCTCTCTCTCTCTCTCTCTCTCTCTCTCTCACACACACACACTCTCACAAATGTTTAAGGACACACTTTGTATGCATGATAGGAATATAAAACGTCTGAAAAGTTTTTTACAACAGCAGTTCTCAACTTGTGGGTCCCGACCCCATTAGGGTCAAATGACCCTTGCACAGAGGTCACCTAAGGTGAACAGGATATGTTTACATCATGATTCATAACAGAAGTAAAATTACAGTTATGAAGTAGTAGTGAAAACAATTTTATGGTTGCGGGTCACCACAACATGAAGAACTGTACTAAAGGGTTGCAGCATTAGGAAGGCTGGGAACAACTGTTTTATATGAATCTAAACAGACCAAACTGATCTGCAATTTAAAGTCCACAGTCCTCAGCTGGAGAGGCAATACTAAATTTTTGGCAAATTGTCTCTTTTTTCTCTTTCAGAAACCTAAATGTAGAAACACTAATAGTACCACAAATCCCACCAGAACATCTTTTATATTAAATAACTGAAATACTTAGGGGTTCAGAGTCTTATGAAAGCCAGCTGCTTTATGAGAAAATTTACAACCATGTTTAACAGTCAGCAAGGGACTCAGTTCAAAACTCAAAGTAAAACACACAGTATTCGAATATTAAAAGAACAAATTATAGCTAGGCGCGGTGGCGCGTGAGCGTGATCCTAGCACTCGGTGGGCAGAGACAGATCATGAACTGGAGAACACCAGCCTGGCTGTATGACAAGATCCTGTCTCAAAATAAATGACAGCAAAATATACAAGGTAATGACACAGAATGTGGTTTTCAACACATTCTTGTCAGTGGAGTGTAATCTTGTCTCTCAATGTTTCTCACAATGATAGGATCTTTGAGTTACAGTTGTTACTTTTGATTGAGGTGAAGTGTCACCTCAATGAGGTCAACGGGGTCACCGTAGAGCTACGCTGTGCTTGGATTTTATCTTCTCCAGTCCTGTAGATTGAACTCAGGTCCTTGAACATGCTAGGCAAACACTTGGCCACTGAGCTGCATCTTCAGCTCTCCTTCTGCACTTTTAAAAGAGGTTTCATGACAGAGTCGTGACTGGGGAGATATTGCTAACAGCATGTGCAGCTTTCTCCCTGGTTCCAAAATGGAGAACACGTAGGAGGTGATGAGACCACCAGGAAGCTTTCCATCCCCTTGTCCAAGAGCTAGGGAAGAGATTTACTTTAAAATTCTCTTGCTTAAAGTATGTATAGGTAAGTTGCTGACAAAAAATACATTACTTGGCTGGTGACTACAATGTATAGATTTTACTGGATACACTAGCAACAGAAAACACAGAACTGATGGAGGTATGTAACCCCTTGCTACCATCTCCCAAAGCTTGCTTTAGTTAGGATGGCACCCACAGAGCAGAAGGCGGGGCTAAGAAGTAGCTTAGCAGCACAGTGCCAGCCTAGCGCATACAAGGTTCAGTTCTCAACAGTGTGAAATATCCTCAAATCAAAAAGCAGAAGATTACAAACACTCCTAAGGTCACAAAATGAATTAAGAACTAAAACAACAACAACATCTCACATTAGTAATCCAGGGATAGGGATAACTTCGGTCCAAAATTTATTAGTTGAATTTGGACAGGCACCTAGGGACATTTGGAAGTGAAAGGTTTTAGTTGTCTTCAACTAAGTGGATTATACTATGTGTTCAGTGAAAGGGAACAGGCTGGTGGTGACAACGGGCCCCAGGGCCTGCCATCTTTTCAAAACCGGTCTCAAAGAATGGGGCTTTGTTTCACATGTGCAAGGCTATGAGGTCTGTACTTAAGACCCTACAGAGCCCACGTGCCGCAGACAGTTTTGGTCAGAGTTGTCATGCAGGTCTAGGTCAAGAGCATGCTGGCTGGAATACTCACATAGCCCTTGTAGCAGGTATCCAGGTCTGGCCCTGTGGGAGTTTTGCTTCTGAGGATATTCGTGGTTTGCTGTATTTGGAAGTGGCTGTCATCCAGGGCTTTGTCCAGTTGCCTCATCTGTGACTCCAATGAGCTGGGATCCCCTGTGGTGTCAACCGTTAGAGTCTTTAATGGATCACAACATTTGACTTATTTCGAGCTTGTGAGCCAAGAGGCTTCAGAAAGCATTTGAGCTATGGCAAAGCAGAAAGACTTGTGTGTTTGGAGGAGTCATAAAGCAGGTTTAGTGCTGTCCTGCTAGAGGGTTAGACATTTAAGGGGCCAAGCCAGTAAGTGTGCTTCCTAAAGAGACTCAGCAGCCTGGGCTTGGCAGAGAGCTCTGCAGTGGATCCTGAACAGCATCTGAGGGCCCTGATCCCCCCCTCTAGCCATTCTGATGGCAGAGTGTTAGACACAGTGGAAGGCTTTCTCAACAATCGAGTTACCCACCATGTCCCAGGCACCAGGAAGCAGATGCTTCCCATACTCACTTAGCTAGCAGAGAAGGTTTCACCCTCAGATTTGTCTCTGTGCATCTCAGAGACATCAGCACAACTTAAAATCCCTGGCTTCATGAATTCAAGTTAACCAAGGAAAGGCTAGCTCAGAATAGACACGCACAGAGGAACACTTCTTTATCTGGCTGAAACAAAACCTGGCTTCTGTCTCTTCTTTAGGCATGCTCCTCCTTGCTGGCTAGGTTCTGGCTCACACTCTCTTAAGAGCTTTGAACATACAGGTATGCCTGTGGGCATGTGTTTGCAAGTATTCATTTGCATGTATATTGTGGTCCTTGCTGGCCAGGAACAAAGACTGGATGAAAATAACAAATAAATTAAGCTTTCTAAAATATATTCCTAAATCTACCTAGGAGAGATGGCTAGCTGGAAATCTTTGAGAAAGTCACTGTAAAGCTAGCTTGGTTTTTGACCTTGTGTTGGTCTCCAGAAACTGCAGACTGCTATAAACTAGATTCGTCCCAACCACCGACCTGGAAGTTCCGTGTGATCAAGTATCTACAGGATCGAGTGCAAACTAGTACAGGATCCTGAGCAAAACTAACTTCTCTTTGCAACTCTTCTGGTTTCAGAAACGGTGCTCTCAAACGACAATCTAAGGATTACAGTACCATGGAGAACATTACTCACTTGAGGCGGCAACACTTTTGAAATTAAAAGGCAATGTTTTGTCGGCTGCAATTATGTTCACACCTGCATGGAGGCTGTGGTCGAGGGTGAACCCAGTATCCTTTGCCCACCCAGTGGCAGGTCATCGCATGACAAAGCTAACACCCACTTCCACCAACGAGAAGACGAGAGCACATAGGCTGGGCAAGGGCTTTTGCCTCCTATATTTTCAGCTGTCACTGGGCATCAAGTTCGCTCTGTAATGAGACTGATTACCACTTGACAAGCTGAGGAGCTATTTCCTGACCTGGTTATGGAGATCATATTCTTGGTGTAGATGAGGCAGCAACTTTTTTTTTTCCCTAATGCAGAAGGAAGAGAAAAAGGCTGTGCCTTGGCATGCCAAAGCTGTGAGAGGCAAGGAAGCTGAGCTGAGAATGGGGTGGTTGTTGTAAGGAGGTTCGCTCCCAGTCTTTGTGCCTACCAGAAGTATTTCTGATTGCATTTTCTGTGAGTTTTACATAGGCGTCGGGGTTCTCGGGGATCACTATATCTGCAAAAAGAGCACAGTCTAAGTTGACAGCTAAATGCTGGACACCTCAATTTCTTTGTTGTGAGAAAGTAGTTTGCCTCAGGAAGACAAAAAAAAAAAAAAAAGAAAAAAGAAAAGAAAGAAATTTGTCGTTCTTGACAGCTGCTGGCACGGAGGGGAGAGCGTGTATGCTTGCCAAAGGCTTCATGTAATGACTCCTGCTAAGAATTCATACTGACGGCGTGTTTTCTATGCCAGCCACTGTTTAAGGCACTTTTATTCTCACAGGGACACTAAGAATGCTCGGTAGTATTATTTCCATTTTATAGATGGGAAAACAAGTGTCTAGAGGAATGTGGTTCCTCCTGCAAACCTATAAAGATACTAAGTAGCAAAAGAGAGATTCCCCGTTGATGACATGTTAACCTTGAGAGACGGTCTCCCACAGCACAGCCAGCTCTTCAAGTCTCCAACTTACTGCATAGCTGTGGTGCTTTGAATGAAAAACACCCGCTTCAGCCTCATGTATCTAAACACTTGGTCACCAGTTCATGGTGCTTTAACGAGAGCTGTGGAAGCTTTAGGAGGCGGAGCCTTGTTAGAGGAAGTACGTCATTGGAGGCGGGGCTTGAAGGCGGGGCTTGGCAATGCTTGATGGGCTTATAGTTTATGACACTTCCTCTTCTCATGCCCTGCCTCCTGGGTAAGGGTGGCAATGCAACATGCCTGTTTCTTGCTCCTACTCCTATGTGGTGCCTTTCGTGCCATTATGGATGCTTATCTCTCTGGAAACGTAAACCAAAATAAACCTTTCCCTTAAGTTGCATTTTGGTCATAGTGCTTTGTCACAGCCACAGAGAAGTGACCAATACAGTGGCAGAGAATTACTCTGAACTCTTTATCTTCCTGTCTCCACCTCTAGGGTTACAGATGAATAACACCATGTCTGGATTTCCGTGCAGACAGCTTTTAGAGGGACTCCACTGCCTATATCTGCATGTGAGCCATAAATAAAAATTTAGTATTGATGGCCACACTAGAATAGTCATAAACAAGTGGACTGGTTTAACACTAAAACACGGAACATAATTGACATAGATAGCACTAAGTTTGTGCTCTGCCTTTATCCTGAGTCTTGAGAAGTTGCCCATGCATATAAATGCATTTTCTGTCTATAATCAACCTTGACTAGGGCAGTCCTACTTCATGGCTTCCTAGCCATGTGTGGCTGAGGGCCACAGGATACACATCATGGACTGTACTGTTCTCTGACTGTTCATCGCTTTGGTTTGCCTTTGTATGGTTCGCTTTTCTCAGTCTTACCCCGCCCCTCCAACTAAAAGTGATGCTGGTTTGTTGTTGTTCTTCCTGTTTCTCTCAGGATGCTTTAGCTGTGTGATTTCCCTTGTGCACTCAGAGAATTCCTAGTTACACGTAGAAGAATCCCTACCTAATGTGCATCTGCACATACACACCTAGACCCACACATCCATTTCTAAACTGTGGGCTCTGGGAGTTCTGAAAATATCTCAAAATGGGGATGATGCAACTAATGTCCGTACCTCCGCTACTACACAACTCGCCTCTCTCATCCACGTGTGCCACGTGTCCTCTCAACCGAGGACCACTAAGATGCCTAATTCAGAGTCACCTCCACCTCTTTCCGATCATCTGGTGTAGGGGGGTTCATTTCTCATGATGTATCACCCCTTCCTGGTGTTAATTCAGGCTTATAGATCCTTATTTATGGTCATAAATAACACTCATCTGAATGCTCTCGCTTCCCATCTGTGTTCCACCACACATGGAGCACACACACAGATAAACCAAAAATATATATTTGGTCACTTCTCTCCTTTAATCTTCCAGTGGATCCCTGTGCACCTCAGGGTAAGAGCCAAATCCTTCTCCATGGTGAATTGGTCACTTCAGGGCCAGTCCCTTAGTCACCTTCCCATCCTCCATTCTGCTCACTCTATGCTATTCAGGACAATTTTATTCTTGACAAACTTCAGATGACCCAAAGCACCACTGCTGATCACCTGGCAGGGCTCTTCTCTCTCCTCCTTCCTCTGCCCACTGCTATGCTCATCTCACGGACTAATCATTATCCTTCTAGTCACACAAGGGTCTTTACCCAGCCCTGGGACCAGCATCCTATAATGTCCCTGTATGACCATGTATACATATAGTGCTTATAACTTTCAGGGTAGATGAATCCAGGTATCTGATGTGTCCCTCACATGGATTCCCAACAGGAAGTTTTCTCTCCTACCTGACAAGCCAACAGCTCCCCTGAGGTAGAACTCCTTGTCCTCCTCGCCTTCTTCGTCTTCTGAGGGCAGAGTTCGAGATGCTGACTCCAGGTCTCGACTGAGGTCATAATCATGGTCCCATTCCAGAGGGATGGAATCCACGCTGGCTGGGGTATCACGCCCTGACCGCTCACTCCGGAGGGGCTGAGGAAGGGAGAGGGAGGGGTTGGAAGAAGGCTGTGGGGAGGACATGCCATCTGCAGAGGGGTCCTGCCAGCGTAGGTCTGAAAGAGCCGTGGAGTCATCGAGATCTAGCTCTCGGTCCGAGAGGTCATGGTCATCTGGTAGCTAAAAGGAAGTCACAGCTCTGTTACTACAAGGATAGATCCACCTCTTACCCCAAACAGGTAAGACCGTCAGTAAATGCCAGCACGTCCTGCTGACCACATGGCGTTAACTTTTACCAACAAATGCAGAAATTCCTGATTACTTTCAAAATACCTTATATGTTCATCTGTTTCAGTATCAGTTTTATCACAGGTAAATATATTAAACCTTACTCTAAGGGACCATTATAGAAAATTAAATAATATTAAATTAAAATGAAATAAAAAGCTATATAAATAATGGACCAAGTAGCATGTCTCCAACTCAACTGGCCATAATGGCACATTATCCTTCTGCGTCCACATGCTAGACATAAAACATGTTTGTAATCACAGGAAATTTCCAAGTGTTTGGATTAACAGCAGCATTTCCTGTTGATGTGATGAAATTGCGGGGGCGAGTAGAAAAGAAATGGAAGGAGGCAGTGATTCATTCAAAAATAATCTCGTGAGCTGAGCAATTGTTCATCTTACTTCATCTCATCTCTTCTCAAAGCTACCTCGTCTCCCGTAGAAAAAGAACACCATACATTCTACCTAAGTCGTTATACAAATACATGGTCACTCAGCAAATGAAGAGAACAGCTGTCCCTACAGGGTAGCAACTATGAATAAATCCATTTTAAAGTTGGGAAAACTGAAGTGAGGGAGGTAAGGCAACTTCTCAAAGGTTATACAGATAGCAGTATCAAGGCTTAGAACAAACCCAGACATTCTTCTTCTAGACTCTCAACTCACGACTGTTATAATAACTAATTCCATACAACTAATTCTCTCTAGATTCAATGAGAAAGAAACAAGTGCTGCTTACCGGCAGGCGGATCAGTTTCTTGTGGTATCTTTCCACGCGTCCAAAGACCTCCTGGCAGTAGCGTCTGAGTTCGTCCAGTTCCTCCTCAATGACGGCGGCATCCAGAGGCTCACTCTTCTCTATCAGCTGCTCCCCCTGGGCAGTGATCTGCTCGATCTTGTTGTGGTTCAGTGAGATCTCCTGTTGGAAAGCCTGAGGGTGCAAAGGTGATGTGGATTTTATACATCTCAAAATGATGTCACAGTAAGGTACGCGCTTCTCTCAGTGTCAGAAAGACGGCACGGGGGTTAAGACAAAGATGGAGCAGTTATTTTCTAAAGTAAAATATCACCTTAAGATGGACTGGGAGTCAGATATGGGGCCATCAGAAAAGAGCCTTTGGTAATAAAAATTTACTACCATAGTGCAGGTGGAGAATAACAGAGAAATATTGTCAACCATCATGGTATTACTAGTGCTGGTGACTCCTGGTAAAAATGATGGTATGATATAAGCATGTTCCTTTATTCCAGATAATATACACCCTATGTCACACATACACTAAGGGGGTGGGGGGAGATGGCACAGATTTTCATGATTCTTTTGTTGTTTTGGAACATAAGCATCGAAGCATAAAGGTATACTGATTTGAAAAGCAAGAGATGTGGGAAAGATTATTCAATGAGAGTCTACGTGGTTTCAAAGACAGTTATCATGGGGACAAGTTTCAAGTGATAGATGTTCATTTAGTCCAAGAATAAGCCCTATAAGAATTAAATTGTCCACTAATGAGAAAAACTGTAAGGAAAACAGAGGGTAGTGAATACTTGGGAGGTTCTGGAAGAATCTAAAAAGAAAAGTTTCAAATACCAATTGGTAGAAATGTCTTGTTGAAGTGTTCAAATAATACTGATTCTCTTGTGGGATATACTGAGACAGTCGTGTGAGGAGGGACAGGGCAAAGCATTGGGCAGAACATTGGAGTTTATGATTTTGCAACTTAGTCCACCTTAATAAGGTGCAATTAAGGGTAATTTCTTTTGTTTCATCATAAACACCAAAAAGGTTTGGGCATTGTCTTAGAATCTGTTCTAGTGATGTGGAGAGAAACCATGACCAAGGTAATTCTTATTAAATAAAGCACTGAACTATGGTCTTGTTTACAGTTTTAAGCCTCGTCAGTTACCATCATGGCAAGGAGCATGGCTAACACACAGGGTGCTGGAGCAGTAGCTAAAAGCTATCTATATACTCTGATCTACAGCTCAAGAGAGAAAGCCTGGGTCTGGTGTAGGCTTTTGAGACCTCAAAGCCCACTCATGGTGACATCCTTTCTCCAAGGCCATGCCTACTCCAACAAGGCCACGCCTACTCCGACAAGGCCATACTTTCTAATCCTTCTAGGGCTTTCAAACAGTTTTGCTTCCTGGTGAAGTATTCCAATATATGCGCCTTTGGGGGCCAGTCTTATTCACACCACCATAGGCATTATAACTATTCCTAAAAAAGAAACAAGCAAACAAACAAAGACACAACAGTGGAGCATTACTATGGGAGACAATTAAGTGATATAATTTATACTTAGCATGTATGATATCCTGGGTTCAATTCTCAGCACAAGCACATATAGATAGATAAATAAATAAATAAGTAAATAAATACACTATGTTGTTGGTTTTTTTATTTTTTGATACAGAGTCTCATGTAGCTGAGGCCAATCTCAAACTCGATATATATATACAAATGTGATCCTGAATTCCTGATCCTCCTGCCTATAAGTCCCGAGGGCTGAGATTGCAGAAGTGTATCACCTGACCATCTATTTTTTGTTTGTTTGTTTTGATTTGCTTTACTTTGAAGCAGGTTCTTACACTGTAGTCCATGCTAGACTAGAAGTCACTATCCAGTCAAGGCTGACCTTCAAGCTTAGCAATCTTCCTGTCTTTCCCTCCAGAGCACTGCACGGCCATATGATGCTACACAGAAACTGTCTAGAAAATGATTAAACTCGCCAATCCCCTTTTCGTGCACATCTCTTCTATGAAGGTCTCTAGCTAGCACTGTGTCTGAATTATGTAGTGAATGATAAAGCATACATTTAAGGCTAACTCAGCCTCCAAAAATGTAGACTATGTGGAATGAAACCCCCAAATGTGAATGTAGCATTGTAAGCCAACAGATGGCTCAACAGGTAAAGGTGCTTGCTACCAAGGGTGAGGACAGATGGGAACTCAATTCCCAGAATCCACGTAAGGAAAGGAGAGAACCAGCCATAAACTGGCCTCTCACCTCCTCATGAATGCACTGGCATGTGGACTTCCCTGACACCCCTGCTACACACAATTTTAGAAAGTAATTTCTAAAATTAAAGGAGATAAAAGATGCACCATTTTTTGGAAACTGGAGTCACCTAAATTCTCTATAGATCTTGAAAATAAGTAATATATTAAACAACAACGGCAACAAAAATCTCTAACACTGACAACCAAGTTGATATTTTTAAAGTGTTTACGTTAATGGTGGATTAGAGCACTTTTAAAAGATTTCAACATTGCCAGGTATAGTGGCTCACACCTTTAATCCCAGCACTTGGGAGGCAGAGGCAGGCAGATCTTTGAGTTCAAGGGCAGCCTGGTCTCCAGAGTAAGTTCCAGGACAGTCAGGGCTACACAGAGAGAAACCCTGTCTCAAAAAATTAAAAACAAAACAAAAAAATCTCCCAAAGTTTCATATGTTTAATATCTTCTAATTATTTTCCTGTTCACAAAGAACTAAGTTTTCAAAGACTCTACTCAATTCTACACAAAAGGGTCTGCAAACCCTTTCCTTTTCTGTTTTCTTCCACACTGACAATTTGCAGAATAACTGACTCGTTACCTTGAGTTGCTTTATTTTAGCTTGAACGTCACATTCAGAAAAATGTTCAATGTTGGTGAGCTGCAGATCCATCTCTGTGAGCCAGACAAGAATGCTGTCCCGTGCAGTCTCGAACTCCTCACGCTGGCTAATGAAATGCTAGAAGGAAGAGGTAAAAGAAGATACTGGGCATTAAAATGTCCACAGTCACACATTGATATGGCCCACCCAGTTCCAGCCTTCTGGGATGTCAATTCCTCACAAGCATGGAGCACCCTAAACTCTCCTCGTATCACTTGCTGCTCCATCCCCTTCCTGTCATTCCAACTTCCACTGTCCCCCAAGAACATGTCTCACTAGTCAGGGCTCATCCTCTAGTCTCTAAATTACACAACCAGGTTTAATGAGAACCTTGAGCCTGCGCAGGATGGAGGTGACCCGCTTCTGTAGGTCGTCCCATCTCTGGTTGCCTCCATGGACCATCTGCCTGAGGCTGCAGGCGGAGTCGGTACGATTCTCTCTGGCCAGGCGCCGGTACTGTTTGTTGATAAGCTCTAGCTGGGTCAGGCTCTCATGGACCTGCCGCTGGAAAGCCTGAAGCCACAGGAAAGAGAATCAGCTTGAGAGCTCTTTTCAAGGACATAACTCAAAGTGTTTACATACTGCAGAGTCAGGGGGCACAGAAGTTACCCTATCACAGACCCAGCAAGGAATCACAGAACTGTAAGGAACCATTGTATTTATAAATGAATACATTTAAAAAAAAGCACAATATACACATATACTTATATATCGGTGGGTACACAAACACATCACGTATGGGAGGTGTGTGCATTTTTAAAATGATTAATAAAACTAAACTGAATGTGGTGGCACAAATTTGTAATCCCAGTACTCTGGAAGCAGGAGCATCAGAATCAGAAGTTCAAGGTTATCCTAAGGTTATCCTAGGCTACCCAGTGAACTGAAAGCCAGCCAGGGCTGTTGGGGGTTTGTCTGGTGCTGCTATGTATTCAAATACTAAATTCTGTATTTAGCTGCCCCCTTCAGTATGAGTGAATTCCCATGTACACTGGACCAGCACCATGTGTCCTAATAAAATGTTCCCAGAACAGACTGTTGGAGCAGAAATAACTGGAAAGGCCTAAACAGCAAGTATTTGGGGAGCAGAGTTAGGGAAGTAGCCAGTCTAGGGTTAGAGAATTAGATTTGGGGGCATCCTTCAGTAATTACACAAAGCTAAATAAATAAATCCATAGGATTTTGACTCAATTATGGGGGGTGCTGGCCAGGTCACATTAGTAATTGATAGAGTTTATTAAAATCCATTTTAACCTGGGCTATATGAATCCATGTCTTGAAAAACAAAATATAAAATAAATAATAACCAGGAAACAAGTTTTCCTATCTAAGAAATCACTGCAAGAACATAGACGAGTGTTTACATGTCAGACTGAACTGTTCTCAGGACTTCTGTGTCCATACTGAGGAAATGATAATGTAATGGCACTGTGCATTGGGAGAATATGTAATTTCTTCAAAGTGCAGAAATCACCTCAATCCTGGTGTCCATTAGGAATGAAACTAAAACCATCTTTGGCAGAAGTGCCTCTAATGCCAACTGTTTAACCCTGCTTTTAAGAAAATCAGTTTAGTGTAAAACACAACTAACTTTACATTAAAAAAAAAAAAAAAAAAAAAGACACAGCAGTTTGAAGAAGGTTCTTTCTTCTCTGCTGATGAACTGGTCAGCTTTCATAAAGAATGCCAGAGTTGTTATCCTGGCACAGTACAGGTGCCAGCACTTGGTTCTATCCCTGCTGCAGGGCCTGGCACTAACCAACCAAACACCCACACAGATAAAATACAGCTTCTCTCTAAATGCATGCACCATGCTTCGTGGCTGCCTTTTATCCAAGCCCCCCAACCCAGATGTTATGAATGGCTCACTGCGCTGGTTGTATGGGTTCATCTCACACTTCTGCACTGGCTGGCTCTTCATACTGCTCACAATGATGATGGCACCTCTGCCCTAGAAATGATTTGTCTTCTGACTGCTGCCTTCAGAACACCCATCCTAGGAGGTCATCTTAAGTTTTAAAGAAATCAGGAGTGCTAAAGGAGGTTCAACTTTTGATGCTACAGTACATCAGAACACAGACGTGCCCACTCAGGTGATGGTACAGCACTCAGGGCTGGCATCCCAGTGTGCCCAGTGTCTTCCTAAACATTTATGCAATTGAGTGAATGATCCTTAAACAGTTTGGTTCCTGTGACATTTTCTGTCTGCAAGAAAATTAAGTATAAGAATAATGATACTTGGTAAAAATCAATTATTTCAGTGATGGCCATCTGAGTCTAAAATAGCATCAAGAATGATCCCATATAATCTGCTTTGTGGTATAAGCCAATTACGAGAGGTTTTAACCTTTACTAAGCAGAACGCTACAAGACACAGGACAGGGTCACTTCCACCAGCACTGGAGTGACCTGGATTCTTTGGCAGTTTATGGTAGCTTTTTGCTAGAGAAAACATTTTTTTTTTTAATTTTAGTTATTTATTTTATATATATATGATGAGGAGCCATCTTTAGACACACCAGAAAAGGGCATCAGATCCCATTATAGATCGATGTGAGCCACCATGTGGTTGCTGGGAATTGAACTCAGGACCTCTAGAAGGGCAGTCAATGCTCTTAACTGCCGAGCCATCTCTCCAACCCCCTAGAGAAAAACTCTTTACAGAGGCATTTTCTCTCTCTGGATTTACTGGTCTAGTTTCATATATTTTAACGTATTCCACATAGCATCGAACACTATTATACTCAGAGAGTTCTCCATCAAGGATTCAGACCTGTAAGTCAGACAACAATGAGAAGAAATTTCATTTCCGCCCCCCCCCCCCCCCGCCCCCGGCTCAAGGCTTGGTTCAGTGATGCCACGGGAGAAAATTGGATCATTTATGGATTTAGCTGAAATGCTAGTTTCATTTATAAACGCCTTGAGGAGGACTGAGGAAAAATTACTGATGGGGCACAAGTAAGGACTATTTAGAATATGTCAGAACCATTTACAGTGAGTACACAGGCACTTGTGTGTGTGTCAGTGTGTGTATAGAATGGCTTGTTCTAGCTACACCAATGTCTATGTTGAAATCAATTAGGCCAGTGGTTGTGGTTCAGGTTGTCACAGAGCTATGGAGTGGATTTGAGATTGTGGAGGCAAGGAGCCTTTAATAGGGGTGACTTAATGATTCCTTCTTAATGTAATTAACCATTGCCATTTTCATCTCCTGATAATCTAAAAGTCTTTGAGACTCAAGAGCAGTACTGGTCTCTTCTGCTTTATAAGAAGTGGGCTGCAACAGTAATGCTCTAGCCAATTATCAACATCACTCCTGTGCTTTTGATTATTTAATTCTTTGAGCTAGCATACAGGGTATATTTCTGTACATACATTGCAAGGCTCTTTGCTCTCACTGCCTCCAGCCCCACTGGGCCCCACCTTGCCCTCTTCCTGACTCTTGCTGGTCTTCCCATAAGTGTATCTATTTACACTCTAGCTAGGTTGAAATATATTTACAGGCAGATTTTCATATTATAGAAATAATCATATTTTAATCTTAGAGGACATAGATGAACAATTCTGAACTAATAATGCCATAGGGCTTGGGGAGAATGATGGGTCTTGTTTTCCAAGAGAATTATTTTCCCTTCCTCACTCCTTTTTCTTTGCTATTTTTCCTTATTCAGGCAAGATATTACTCTGTAGCTCAGGCTAGCCTTCAATTTGAGATCCTCCTGCCCCAACCTCCTGAGTGTTGGGATTATGAGAATCTGCTACCAGGTCTAGCTAACATTTTTATTTATATCTTATTTGTAATTCTGATAATCTTCAGTTAAAATTGCCACCGCTCTTTGTCTATCCATGGGGTATGCTATCCACGGCTACAAAGCCATTCCCCAGCTATTTGCACAGATAACATGTGGCACATTAGTCCATCTGTGCTCTGTGGCACCAGCTACCAGCTGACTAGTATCACAGTGCAATGAGCAGCTGAATTTTTGGCAGCATGGATCACCTCAAACTTCTTCAGCTCCTCCTTGGCGACTGTATAGAGCACCCCAGAAGAACTGGGGAACGCAGCTGTCCTTTCTGAAACCTCCAGCCAGTCTTCAAAACGAGAATAGTCATCCAGAAACTTCTGCCACAGCCGCCAGGTCTCCTCAATTCTGAGGCGGAAGATGGAAGAACACACCCCCGTTATTCAGGCTGTTGCTGGTCAGAACCCTTATCTGATGCCCTCAATGGGATTAAGAGTGTCCGGATGGGGGCAACTGCTGTCGAAAACAATAACAGCTTTGACCCAAACCGCCCAGGGAAAGAGACAGACAACTGTGGGAGCTAAAATAAAACAGCTGTTGGTTTCAAAGGATGCCCTGCAGCTTTGAATTTGGAGTTAGTCAAACTGGATATTAAAAGGCATTACATGAGCAGCCCCGGTGCTTGCATGGGAAGCTAGAAACCCTACATGTAGACACTGTGTTCGGGCCAGTGCACCCTTAAAGGAAAGTGAAGTTGGAGATTGCCTTTAAGGCTAACGTCAGACTCAGAGTGATAATTGGTAACCTTGACAGACAAACGTGGAGCTTATATGACTGGCCAAAAGTCAGCATAGTTTTGCGCTTTTAGGTCACTGAGCTTCAGGCCATTGGGATTTTGCTACTGGCATTTTGGAAGAGCTTTAAAGTGTTTGTTAATTAACAAATGTAGAACAGAAAGCGATAGGTTTCAATGCAATGTTCATCTTTGTGCATGTGCTTCTTATTTACTCCCCCACGCCCGCCCCCACGTTCTCCCTCCCCCACCGTCTTCTCTCCTGAATACTTCCCCCCCCATCCCCTCTCCTCAACCCTTTCTTCTAGAGTCCTTCCTTCTCTCTTAGTGCCCTTGTGAGTTTTATGTCCTAAGTTAAAACATGTATGTTATCTATACATTTAAGTCTAGATTTAAATGTGTTACCTACACATTTAAATCTAGACTTCTAAATCTAGGCCCAGAGACAACATGAAATATTTATCTCTTTTGAGTGTGGATTATTTCACTTAATGCCATGAAGAGTAGAATTTTAATTCAAAACGTTACCTATCTGTGACAACAAATTCAATAAAGTTATACTTATCTTGCAAGGGAAGATTTTAATTTTTCTATGTAATATTTAAGCTGTTGGTTCCAATATAAATTGGCTTGTTATAGTTATATTACCTTTATGCCTATTTATATTTGCAATTATATGTAGGTAGTGGTAATTTGGAGAAATCTAGGGTATTTTTGGATTTTGTAACCAAAGAAAAGAGAAAACAGTGGATACAGTGAATGGAAAGATGGATGGAGCTTTTCTGGTTTGGGATTTTGTGTGTGTGTTTTGTTGTTGTTTTGGTCTGGTCTATAAC
Organism: Arvicanthis niloticus; assembly: GCF_011762505.2. Lineage (NCBI taxonomy): Eukaryota > Metazoa > Chordata > Mammalia > Rodentia > Muridae > Arvicanthis > Arvicanthis niloticus. The sequence continues at coordinate 14,824,445 of NC_133436.1, read as the reverse complement.
TGCCCATCCCAGCTCACTTGAGTCTCCTCTCCATGGACATTGCACATATGTTTCTCCACCGCCGGTCCAGGTTGCGAGTGGCCTGCTGGATAGAGTCGCACTCGGCATCGGTGGCACAGGCATCACAGTCATGCAGTAGGACCTCACACAAGTTGAGGACGGAGGCGACACCTGTGCTGTGTTTCTCGATGTCTCTCTGAAGCTCCTGCAGGGGATTGAAGTGTGCTTTATTGTAAGAGTCTGTGATGTGGATGAGAGCACTTTGGCCATGCTCATGGACTGATACGCCCTACTGGACAGTAGTTCACTTTCCTGAATGAACAAGTTACCTGAGCCAGAGTTCAGACCCCATTACCTACATCGGGAGGCCCACAGATACCTGAAACTTTAGCTTCAAGGGACCCAATACCTGCTTCTGACCTCTGTCCATATCTATAAGCGCGCACGTGCACACACACACACACACACACACACACACTCACACACATACCACTAAGAGTAGAACTGGCTTTAGTAATGAGGGATATACATCAATCTTGAGTTGGGTTGTGGGGATGGCTCAATGGGAAAGTGCCTGTCACACCAATATGATTCGACCTGATCTGAATGCCCAGAACCATGTAAAGCCAGACATTACAGGTAGTGTGCACCTATAATTCCAGAGCTAAGCCAAGGTGAGAGGCAGAAACAGGAGCATCTCCAGAAGCCTGTGGACTGGCTAAGCGGGTGTATACAATAGTAAGCAATAGGAGGCCCTGTGTCAAACAAGGTAGGAAGTGAGGACCAACCCTCCACACGAATGCTATGGCTCACACATGCCTGCGCGTACACACACATACATACATGGGGGTGGAGAGGGAGAGAAGGAAAGAGGGGACAGGAGTGAGAGGGAGAGATAGGGAGGGAGGGACAAGGAGGGAAGGGGAGAGGGAGAGAGAAAGAGAGAGAGAGGGCGAGAGAGAGAGAGACAGAGAGACAGAGACAGAGACGGAGAGATCTCTTGCCCTGGACTCAACTGATCCATCACATTCATTCCAACTGATTAGTTAATCAATTCAGTGTGCTTGTACCTATGAATAGCTCCCACCCACCTCAGAACTGATATTTAAGCATCACAGATCTACAAGTGCACAGGACAATATCAAGAGGTACTATGGCTTTAGAAACCAAGGTTCCCTTTCAAAAATGAGATCATCACTACTTACTTTCCTTGGAGCACAGTTTTAAATGCAGAACAGAAATAGAAAGTTTTTTTGATCAAAAGCAGGAAAGTGGATCTTATCCAACTCCAACATACGAACTCATGTTAAATGCAGAGAATGTAAATCAAAAAATGCCCATTATTCTCCCCCTTGGGATTCACTATAATTTGGTTCTAGAATGTTCTTCAACGACCCACACGTCAAAGGCTTGGTCACACACTTTCAAAGGTATGAGGAAACAGTAGGACCTCCAGTAGGTGGGGCCTTTGTGAAGAACTTACATCCCTGGGGGGGTCTATCCTTGAAAAGGTTTTGGGATCCCAGCTCTTTCCTCTTTCTCTTTTGAGCATCTGGGCATCAAAGAGTCAACAGTTCTCCTGGACTCTCTCTTGCTACAGGCCACAGTGCTTCCATAGGCCCACAGCAACAGAGTCACGTGATCATAGACTGAAATCCCCAAAACCTGCAGGCCAAATAAAGCCTGCTTTCCTGGAAGTTGGCAACGGTAGGTAATTTTTCACAGTGATGGAAAGCTAGCTAACATAAGCTTCAAGAGTTCATCTTGTTCAAATTATTCTGCTACTAACGCAAGGCCTATAGGGTCCTCTGTATCTCTACTGCCTTCCTATTCCATTATATATTTTTTCTTGCTTTTCTTAATAAATCTGTATTTTTCTAATGGGGGTGGGGGAAGAACTTTATAGGTGTCATGTCCACCCTCCTTTGTCCTACTTGTTAGTACTCTTAACACATATTCCTTATTTTTAAAAAGTAAATTTTAAATTTGCCCAGCTCTCCCATTGCTCCCATAATTCCACATTGACTTGGTTGCCTTCAAGTTTCCAGAACTTTCTCTCTATCTCTCTCTTTCTTCCATTATTAACTTATTTATTTAACTTTAAGACAGAGTCCTACTATGTAGCCCTAGCTGACTCAGAACTTATTATGTAGAAAGAGGTTGGCCTTGAACTCACAAAGCTCTACCTGCTTCTGCCACCTGTTTATCGAAGGCATGCACCGCCACATCTGGCCTAGGATTTCATTTGCAACTCTTTTCCCTAAGCTGAACATCATTTTCCCCATCCATCTCAAAAATATTAACCCAGAATTGCTCCTGTCTAAAGGAAATACAGAGACAAAGAGTGGAGAAGAGATGGAAAGAAAGGCCATTCAGAGACAGCCCCACCTAGGGATCCATCCCATATGCACCAAACCCAGACACTATGCTAATGCCAAGAAGTCCTTGCAAGGAGCCTGGTATATCTGTACCCAGAGAAGCTCGGCCAGATCCTGATCAATACAGATGCAGATGCTCATAGCCAACCATCTGACTGAGCATGAGGTCCCCAAGGGAGGAGTTAGGGGAAGAATTGAAGGAAGTGAAGGGGTTTGCAATCCCATAGGAAGAACAAAAATATCAACCAACCAGATCTCCCAGAGCTGACAAGGACTAAACCACCAACCAAACAATAAAAATAAAGGGACCCATGGCTCCAGTTGCATATGTAGCAAAGGATGGTCTTATCTGGCATCAATGGGACGGGAGGCCCTTGGTTCTGTGGAACCTCAATGCCCCAGCGTAGAAGAATACTAGGTTGGTGAGGCGGGAGTGGGTGGGTGGAGAAGCACCCTCATAGAAGCAGGGAGAAGGGGGAAATGGAATAGAGCATTTTCGGAGGGGAAACTGGGAAGGGGGAGGATAACATTTGAAATGTAAATAAAAAAGCAATTAAAAAAAATGAGAGTCAATTCTGAGGTGATACAGAACCTATTTGTCCCCTTATCTTTCCTACACAAAGCTTCCCCATCATCACTAGTCCTGCCTAACTTCCTCTTGATCTTTCATCCCAAGTCAACCTTTTGCATCTACCCAATTATCTTGGTCAAAAGAACTCGGGCTGCATGGCTTAGCAATCTCTTTTCCATCCTACCTGCTGCTCACTCAGTTTCCTCTGTATTTCTTCAGAGTTACAAGAGTCATAGACTATGGGCTTGGCCAGCTCTGACTCCATGTGGGCCAGCCAAGTCCGTAGGTTGCCCATGTTCTTGTCCAGCTGCTGCACAGCCACCAGAGTCTCCTTTAGCTTCTTCACCCTGCAGGCAGAGAATTGGTGAGATGGGGAAAGGCCTTAATCATCTTACCCTTGTGTGCAGAAGCGAGGCTGTATCTAAAGCCAAACTGCGCTGGTCCGTCTTGGCACAGTTCCTTACTGGCAGAGTGACTCTGCTGTCATTACATAAAATGGGATGTTATAGACTATGCAAGGATTGGTAAGGTTTAAATAAGTGGGGTAACAGAGTGATCAGTGAAGAAGAGCATTTGGCAACTATTCACAACCATTATACCCGATGCTATAATAAGTATTACAGCAGCCCCTCAGCTTTCACAGAACTCAATTCCCAAAATAATACAATTTATATCACAGGGGGAGGAAGAATACCCAGGAGAAACAGTGCGGCAGGGTACCTGATGGCCCCCACAGGAACATACAGAAAGGCAGGTCTAAGGTCCACAAGGGAGGGAGGAGATTATACAGTTGATTAAATTGGTAGGCACAGAATGAAAGCTGTGCAGGGGTGTTGATTGAGAAGAAAGAAATTTTTCTTTAAGTTTCTTAAAGGAGGACTAAAGAGAAAGCAATCAGAAATGAAAGAGGGGGATGGGGAGATGGCTTAGTCAAGTGACTTGAGTTCTGAACCCTAGCACCTAGAATAAGCCAGGTGGGGGTCACTTGTACCTGTAAGTCCCAGTGTTACCATAGTTCTCTGGCCATGCATGCACACACATGCACACACACACACACACACACACACACACACACACACAGAGGCACACAACAGATGCATACACACACATGCACACACACGCACATGCATGCGCACACACACATGCACGCACACATATACACACTCACACCCTCTCCTCACACATCCACACACCCAGGAATACACACACACACACACACACACACACACAAATGCTCACAGATACACAGATGCTCAAAAATGAGAATCAGTCAGCTTGAACAGGTGCTTGTCCCAGGTTTGTCTCTCATCTGTCTGAACCTCCAGGGATAAGGCTACAGAACTAGCATTTTAAATAAATGTGGTTCTTACAAAGGCTGACATTTGGGAACTACTGCTGTGTTGTGGAGCATTGTAAACAATTTGAAGAGGACCAAAAAGAGGATCCGATGTTTAACAGTCAGAAGGGCTCTGCAGGCCCTGAGTGGGTATGCCATTACTCATTACAAAATGATCATTCAGGCTACCTAGAACGCCATGGCAAGGAGCTGTAATTGATTGTGTTAGAGGGGGGTTATTTATTTAGTTTTTTGATGCTTGTGCCTATGTGAATTTCTGTTCAATCTATGCATGTAGGGGTTATAGGTGGTTGTGAGCTGTGGTATGTGGATGCTTAGAATCAAACCCAGGTCTTCTGGAAGAGCTGGAAATGTTCTTCACCACCGAGATTCCTTCATTCATTCATATTCATATTCTCTCTCTCTCATTTATTCTTCTTTCATATATGTCCTGACCACAGTTTCACCTCCCCCCATGCCTCCCAGTTTTCCCACCCCAGCAATCCCCCTCTCTCCCAGAACCACCTTTCCTTCATTTCCCTTCAGAAAAGAGCAGGTCTCCCAGGGCTATGAACTGAACACAGCATCAAAAGTTATAAGATTATGCACAAACTCATAACAAGGCTGGAAGAGGCAAATATGAGGAGAAAAGGGGTCTGAAGAGCAAATAGTCAAAGACAGCCCCGACTCCCACTATAAGGTATGTCACAAGAATACCAAGCTATACAACCATAACATGCATCCAGAGCCCCTAGCTCAGTCCCAAACAGGCTCCATGGCTGCCACAAAGAGACACTTAGTCAACTATGTCAGAGCAGCTCTATTAATAATAGTCAGAGACTGGAGACAACCTAGATGTCCATCCACTGAAGAATGGTATGTTTACCCAGTGGAATATTATTGAGTTGTCAAAAAAAGTCATGAAATTTGCAGGCAAATGGATGGAACTAGAAAAAAAAATCACCCCGAGTAAACCAGAAAGACAAACATGGTATGTACTCACTAATAAGTGGATATTAGTTGTAAAGTAACAAATAATCATACTACAATCTACAGACCCTGGAGCCATCTCTTTTTAGTCCTGGTAATTAATTACTTGAAAGAAGTAGGCACTAAGGCTAAAGACATAAACCGTGGAAGTTCTAGAAAAAAATATTTTTTTAAAAAGTTAACAAATATAGTTCATCATGAGAAATAACTGTATGATGTACTTAAAATGTAAACAAATATAGTTCATCATGAGAAATAACTGTAGGATGTATTTTAAAAATGTAAACAAATATAGTTCATCATGAGAAATAACTGTATGATGTACTTAAAAAATGTAAACAAATATAGTTCATCATGAGAAATAACTGTATGATGTACTTAGATGTAGAGAAAGAATCTGATACAGAAGAAAAGGAGGAGAAACATACAAATGCATATAAATATCAAAGCAAGGATACAGAGGAGATGCCAAGGGCATCTGTTAGGATAGTCTTGAATGAGCCTTCTCCCAGTGGGCAGAGTATGAGCAGAAAGTTAGGGTGGGAAGAGCCTGTTTTAACTTCATATTTATCACATAATAAGTATTGATTAGGAGTTCCTGTCTCTGTTTAGGGTCTGGCCCAGATGACTATACATAGACTACTCTCCAAAGCAGGCTGATGGTTGGAATGAGTGCACAACCGGGGATTTTTTTTTTTTTTTTTTTTTAAATAAAGTTCAACTCTCTGCATAGACCACCTCCTGGTCTAGAAACCGTGGAGAATTTACAGGAACTGCTCTTCCTATAAGTAATTAACCAGATAAAGAAAATGCTTCAGTGTCAAAGTGGCCTCACTGAAAACGTATCTTTTTGAGGAAAAATAAAAGAGAATGTTAAGAGCCAGGTGATGCCCAAGCCAACGGGATGCTAGAAATGTAAAAGCAGGTCTTCAACAGAATGTTCTGTGATTCACAGCTTACACTTGGACGCCCCAGCTCTATGACACGGACATGCTAAATAGGTTGCTCTCTGGGTGGAGTATGGAATCACCCCAAGGTGCTTTCAGCCTACGTGATGCAGCTCTCAGCTCCTTCCACACCCACCTCAGAAGATTGTTTATGTTTCTCAGGCCAAAAGTCACTGCTCTAAGAAAATATTTCATCATTAAGTATTTTTAGAATATTGACTTATTTTTAGTTCCTTCAAACTGATGGAAGTCATCATTTCTACCACTACAGTTTCATCAAATCAGAGTGCTTGTCTCCAACGAAACTAATCCCAATGGTGTCGTCGCATCTTCTCCTTGGGACTATTCTCAAATCTCATCCTCACACATGTGTTCTTTAAAGGATTTCCATCCTGCTCTGGGCATTCTTTAGTTGCCTGTAGTTTTTTGTCTAGAGATGGGATGCCATGAGATTTTCCTTTTCCATGCTAGCATGTCTATTGGTCTCATACTTGTATGGGTCTTGTTTAAGAATGGACCCCCCCAACCTCAACTGGTTATTCAAAACTGAGTAGTTAGCCCTGAAATTGATTGAGCAGGCTGTATTGTGTTTAGGTATGTGTGTGTGTATATATATATATATATATATATATATATATATATATATATATATATATATATGTGTGTGTGTGTGTGTGTGTGTGTGTGTGTGTGTGTGTGTGTATATGTGCATGTGTATGTGTGTATGTATGTACAATTAAAGAAAAACATGAATTTGAGACAGAGCAAGGGAAATACATGTGAGGAGATTAGAAAGAAGAAAGAGAGGGAAATGATGTAATAATGTTTTAATTTTTTTTAAAAAAAAAGCAAGTAAATATTAGGTTTTTAAAAAATGATGGTCAGCTCTACATGTTTGCTCCCATGTGTGCATGTGATTGTAATACTTATACACAATAACATTTTTATCTTTTAAAAGCACTCTCAGGTGAGGTATCTTAAAATATTTTGGGGGGAAAAGTGTACACTTAAGAAAAATCTATGTTTATATTGCCAGTCTACTCTATTGATAGAGTGACAATGTGTTACACGTTGCTTACCACACCTTATAATTTTACTCGATATAAGAATTCCTTAAGTAGTTTTATAGGCAGAATCAAGCTTGGTCCTTTGTCAATTCATGGTACTGTCTTTGAATGTTTTCAAGAACTTTGAAAAATCATTCCTTCATGTTTCTGTCATTCATAAGACAAAATTCCCTTGGGTAGTTAATGAATGACAGCTTTATAATGGCTGCTGATGCAGGTCTCAGGAAAAGCAGTGTGTGGCCACAGAATGGACATAGAATTTAACACAATGCCTGAGACTACCAGTGGTCCCACTTGGGCAGGGCCGAAGAGTGATGCATGGCACCAAGAAGTCTGTCCTGAAGGGACTGGGTAAGAATACCCTCCCTTCCCTCTCATGTGACCAGCTTTATGGGTTGCTGAATCCACTGGATCCAACCGTCCATTCACATGGATATTACTACACAGAAGAGCACATGCACGTGTGTTCACAGATGTGATCAAATGATCCAGAGTACAAAGGGATGTGAGTAAACCATACTCTACCAGGCCAGCAGAGTTAGTGGGAGGACTCAGATCCTGTAAAACACTGAATGCGGTCCAAGGCAGTGTGGTTAGTGTGCAATGTCTTAAGGGCATCGTGACACGGAAATGCTCACTCATATGGTCCATTAGGGACAACTTCCTCTTTCAAGCTAATATAAATTTAGTAAAGTCAATGGGTGAGTGCTTAAGTGGTTGTCCTTTATAAGTTTCAGGAAAAGTATATTTTCTTTTTCTCAAATTGCATAATACATTATGTGTATGTTGGGGGGAGCAGAGGCCGGCATGAAGGAAGTAGACTGCAAAGCCTCATTTATTTGTAATAGCTTATTAAATCTGGTATTTTCAGGCGTCGTTCTTGCACAGAAGAAATATCTCCTTTTTTCCCTCCATTATTTCTTTGAAAGAAATCTTTACTGTATCAGAATATTTATTTATTTACTTACTTACTTATATATTGTGGGAAACTAAGCAGTTTGGGTGGAATTTCTTGGGATAGCATCCAGGTTTTTAATTTAACACAGATGCCTACATCTGATATAGATGTGCGGGGTTTAGCCAAGTATGATTAATAGGTAAAGCCTCATAGCTTATATGTGTTCATGTGTTCTTTTGGTCCAAAGCATCTCAGGCTCTTAACCTACTTGAGAAGGGCTGTACCACTGAATCCAACTACCCATTCACATTAATACTAACACACAAATGAGCCCATGCATATGTGTAATTATAAACATACTTATTATTATATTAATATATCTAATATCATATATACATATATATGTATATATATACATATATACACAGACACACTTTCTTTCATATAATTAGCATATCCACCAACCAAAACAGAATATAGGTCAGAGTCTAAATATAGTTGAACCAGATTTGCTATCAGTAGATACAACCCACCTGTAAGAATCCATGCAAGGGTGTGACAATACAAGAAAAATATTTTAAAACCTTAAGATAAAAATCCCTATCATATGGGAAGAACTCTGAATCTTAATCAGTAGGCCATTAACCCTGTTATTAATACTCTGAAGTAAATCGCAAGCTCAATATTTGTACTAAACAATAATTAATACTTTCAGACTTAAGTAACAGTATCTGCATATTTTATAAAACTTGAAGGTCTGAATGGCCCAAAAGGACTGACCGACACAAACAAAAGCGATTTTTCTCTCAGAAAAAAAAAAATTCTCCTCTACATGCCTGAAACATGCTTTTATCTACTCTAGAGAAAGCTTTCGGCTGCAAAGCTGTAAACAGGCTCCAGCTGACTTTCAGTTTGGTCCGAAGCTACCCTTTAGCTAGCAGGTGGTGGCCTTGCTGAGTCTTTTTCTCAATCTCCTTCCTGTCTCCCACTTCTCGACTGGAGCCATGTTCCTTGCATGATGTATTTGGTCCAGACACAACCGAAATACTAACCTCCTGCACATGCCCGGTAGAGAAACAAGGAAACAAACCAACAAAGAACTCTTTGGAGTTCACGGCCTACGTTCCCCTGGTACTACTCTCGCCTACTTAACGTCAGCACGAAACATTCCAGATTGAAGAGCCTAGTGTCTATCCTGTGAGCCCCACGTAATTCTAAAGCTATGCCCAATCAAGAAGATGCCTGCCTGGAGACATCGCAGTCGCAGTCTGGGAGATCTGCGTCCACACTGCCGTCCTCTGCCATCTTCGGGGCACGCAAGTCCTCTGCCACCACCATGAAGCTGCCACCTGCAAAAAGTCCGGCTCTGCAGAAGGAAAGGTTTAGTCCTTCCTGGGTGAGGAGAGGGTCTCTCCCCTTGTCTAGGCCAGAAGCACGAAAATGCTCTTGGTGGACAAATGGTGCTGGTCGTCTGTCTGTTAACATGACACTGGGCAGTCACAAGTGGTCATGCTTCTAAATAAAACCCACATTCATGAGCATGTGCCAGGCTTGATCTCCTGGAATGTAGGCCACGAGGGTAAGAAGGGGAAAGCTCAGTGTAATCTGCCAGGAGGAACAGGTTACGGGTCTAAAGAAAGGGTCCCTGAGACAGTGACGGCTGCAGACGTGGACGGTCAGCTTTGCCTGTGGGCTGCTGGTTATGCCAGTAAGGCTACTTGGAAAAGACAAACAAGTTGTGTGCAAAAGTACCAGCAAAACCTCCACAAACACTGCCGATCGCAGCAGCAAACAGAAGCTTCTCTCCAGCTCAGTGGTATGAGTAAGAGGAGGTTTAAGAGGTTGCTGGGGAAGAGGGGCAGGATATTGTATGGAAAATCACTTGACATCCTCTTTCTAACAGGCTATTTGAGCATGGGAAATAATGAGGAAATATTTACCTCCAGTTAATGGACCTTTGTCCTTTGTCCATTTAAAAATAAAGGTAGTCAAAATAACATTATTTTAAGAGTATTTTTTTAAAAAGTTTCTTTGTTTGAGAGGACTTCTGGAAACCTTATTTTGTGAATTTGGGGGAATTTTCAAAATGTTTTGCACAAACACGTATCAAATATGGAAATTTCACAAAGGCTGGTGAAGTGGCTTAGTTGACAGAGTACTTTCTTAGCGTGCATGAAACCTTGAGTTTGGTCCTAAGCAATGCATAAACAGGACATGGTGGTATGCGTCTATCATCTCAGAACTGAGGAAGATAGAGGCAGGAGGATCAGAAGTTCAAGGTCATTCTTGATGACATATGGGGTTCAAGGCTAGCCTGGACTAAACTGAGTCCCTGTATCAGGAAGAAAAAAGCAATCTGGGCCAGTGAGACAGCTTAGCAGGTAAAGCTAGCTACTGTGCCTTTGACAGTCTGAGTTCCATTCCTGATAGAAGAAAACTCACTCTTACAAGTTGCCCTCTGAATTGCCCATGTATGTTGTGGCATTACCCTGCCCCCACTCTACACAGAATATATAAGCAAAAAAATAGAATTGATTTAAATAAAACCTCCAAAACCATGTACCAGGTTGGTTCTGTTCTGTTTGGTGAAGCAACATTTTTGCTGGAAAGGAGGAGAGTCATGAATGGGGCTGAGGGACGGAACTGAATAATGCTGTTGGCAGTTCAGAGCTGAAGACAGGTGTGGAGGAAGTTCATCCAGTCTGGGCGCAGTAAACAAGGGAACAGAGAGCAAATGTGAGAGCCAAGTGGCTTCTAAGAGAGGGAGATTAAATCCAGCAAGGCTCTTGCTCTTATAGTCCAGGGCATGTGGACAATAAAGCTATGATCTGCTTCTAATTCTAAAGCTGGTACTTAGAAATGGACACTACATTTATACAGAAGTTTCCCACAGGATTCATGGGCACAATGAGGTTTTCAGTAGTGGATCCAGAGGCACACTTCAGAGACTACAGTGTAAAGCACCCCTGTCTCACCAACATACAGCTAGCTGACTCAAGTTTGTTTAATACCTAGAAAACTCTTACCTGAAAAATAAAATCGCACAAACGTGTTGTAAATAGACAAACGTGTTGTAAATAGACAGGACTTCGAGGGACAGCGTCACCCCTCTGTGTAATGTTAGCTGGCAGCTGAGCAAAAGCTAAGCCAGCTGCCTACAACTGCACTGCAATAAAGCCGATCTGAAACATTTTTGGCATAGTGCATCTTTCCTCTCTGTGTCTTTGCAACTCTGAGATTCACGAGAGAACTTTAACCAGTTTAATGGAATTATATGGACATGCATATCCATGAGTCAGAATCCGACACACGCTCCCAGGAATCCCCAGGGTGGTGACCCAGTGGGAGGTCTCTCTGTGAAGGGCCTTTAGAGCACATGAGGTTTCAATTTCTGCTTCTGAAATAAGATTTTATTATCATCTTGGTGACCGAGATTTGAGACTAAACACCACATTGGAATTCTGAACCACTGTGCATTTCAGCTGTAGGATAACTCCAGGGGAGAGGTGTATTTCTTTTCCAGTATGTCCCTGAGCAGGGAGCTTACTGTTTCTTGCTCAGTTTCTTTCCCTGTATGCACTGTCACCATATACTCTTGGGAGGAGGCTCTTCCTGGAGGCCTTCATTCTCGGGGCCCACCAGTCTTTGTGATACTCTAGTTACTTTATAAACAAAGGGCCCTGTACAGGCTACTCAATCCATCTGTCACTGAGCCACACCCCAGCCCCAACTACCGCTCTCAGTGTTTTGATATACAATGAGTAAACAGATGTTACCTGTAGCATCTACATCCCGTCGTGAAGGAAGGAGTACCTACTCCATAGTTGCTCTTTTAATGTAAAATAACTGCAGCATGCATCTTTAAGTCATACCAGCATTTGAACTAATGGCACAGGCCCTCATGTTTTCCCTTGATGGCTACCATCCCTTTTATTCACAGAGCCTGTCTACAAGATAAATGAAATAAAGTCTGCCTCTCCAACATGAGGTGTAATTATGGTCATCGTTACGGCTGAGCAGAAAGTTCTGGTGATGAAGTAGGTTATTTTTGTGAATGAGCAGAGTGACAACAGTCAGCCTCCCTCTCACACCCAACTACAAAAACATATAATAGGGATGTGTTCACTGTTTTGTCCCCATACTACACACAAGAAAAGAACAGCCTCTACAAACATCGACAGAGTAGATTTTTTTTCTTCTCCATAGGTGTTGGAATACCCATAAAGAATCTTCTCTTGTTTGCATGCCACTCTCTTCTCGCTCCCTAAATCCACTGACAGCTAATGAAAGTGTCATTCATGGGAACAGCAGGAACATAGTGTTGTTACCCCATGCAGTACAGAAACTCAGAAAGAAGGAACTAGGTGGTACATTCCCTTTAGCTCCATGGTTCTCAACCTGTGGGTCATGACCCTTTTGGAAAACCTGTTTCTCCAAAAATACTTACGTTATAACTCACAACGAAGCAAATAATTGCAGCTATGCAGTTGCAACAAAAAATAATTTCATGGTTGGGGGGGTTACCACAACCCAAGAACCTGTGTTAAAATGTCAAGGCATTGAGGAGGCTGAGAACCACTGTAGTGATTTGAATGTGCTTGGCCCAGGGAGTGGGACTATTTAGAGGCATGGACTTGTAAGAGTAGGTGTGCCCTTGTGGGGTTTCAGACCCTCATTCTAGCTGCCTAGAAGTCAGTCTTCTCCTAGCAACCTTCAGATGAAGATGTAGAACTCTCAGCTCCTCCTGCACTGTAGGACTGTGAAAGGATATTTCTGGTTGAGCTAGAGATGGCTGGAGACCCCACAGGTTGGAAGTCCCACAGGTTTCCCTGCAAGGGATGGCATACATTTCGCCACGCTCACAGACTCTAGCTAGCCTACTAACATGAGGCTGAAGACCTTCATTGATCTACGCCTTTCAGGCACATAGGACAATACCACTACCCCTTCCACAGGTAGAGGGCATGACTACAGGCCACAGAGCCTCAAGACAGATCTCCATATTAATGAGATACCTAAAGGCCAGAGGGTGTAGCCAATTAAACATTCCTTCCCAGACCCTCCTTCTTGCAAAACGTATTTAACCTCAGGCCTGCCCTGAGAATATGGGAGAGAGGGTATAGCTTCATCCATTTTCCGCCTTGACAATAAATATCTTAAGACCATGGACTATCTCTTCTTTGGGGCCTGCCGTGGGGAATCGTGGAGAAGGTTTTCAACTACAGAGCCACCATAATATCTGCCGATGATGACCCCTCTGCTTCCAGTCATGGAGGCTACCAACTCAAACAAGCATGCCGAGCCAGCCATGACCCAGCCAAGTGAGTTGCTGTGACCAAGACTCTCATCCCTGTGGGATTCAGCCAGAGCAACTGAGAGACCAAGGGCCTGAGAACCAAATGGTCCCCAGCTGCCTTTTGGCTCAGGGACCCCCAACTCAAGAGCTCCAACCTCCCACGGGACCTCAGACTGTGTTCTCCCCACCTCTGGAGCGGAGTCCTGTGGCTTTATGCAGCCTGACTTCCACCAGGCCAGCATGAAGTGAACACTGTCAAACTCCCGTTCCTTTGCCTCTCTGAGCCAAAGCCCTGGTCCCTTAAAGGGGCAGACACAGGACCCATAATTCAACCCACAGGACCCATGCATACTACAACCCCACAACTGGTAGAAGACATGGGCAAAACCAGCTTCAAGTATACCCCAAGCTGGAGGCCCACAAAGACCTACTCCACGGAACTCAAGGACAGTGAGAAACTTCTAGTTCAAAAGACTAGGTCTCTCTCTCTCTCTCTCTCTCTCTCTCTCTCTCTCTCTCTCTCTCTCTCTCTCCTCCACTAGCAACCTTCAGATGAAGATGTAGAATTCTCAGCTCCTCCTGCACCATGCCTGCCTGGGATGCTACCGTACTCCCACCTTGTTGAGAATGGACTGAACCTCTGAACCTGTAACCCAGTCCCAATTAAATATCATCCTTATAAAAGTTGCCTTGGTCATGGTGCCTGTTCACAGCAGTAAAACCCTGACTAAGACAATTGCTATATTTGGAAGATTGAGAACTGCTGCTTTAGCTGAAGTGAATGAGGAAAAACAGGCTTTAACATCCCCCCCCCCTGCAGACCTGATCCTGACCACCCCTCCATTCCCCTCCCCATTCCTTCTCCAAAGAGCCAGGAGAACAAATGGACATCTGCAGCTGTACTCTGGGAGAGGGGGAAAACTCCAGAAAGTCCAAGAGATCTGGGATTGGGGGAGGCTCCCAGGAGTCAATATTGTTGGCCTTAGGTGAGACTCACAACAGTGGGGATATGGAACCTGAAGAGGCCACATACTATAGCCATGCAGGACGTCTAGTGGAAGGATAAAGACACCAACCCACCCACAAAACTTCTGACACAAAATGTGTTCTGTCTGAAAGAAATATCGGGACAAGGATGTAGCAGACACTGAAGGAATGGCCAACCAATAACTGGTCCAACTTGAGACCCATCCCATGGGCAAGCACCAGTCCCTGACACTATTAATGGTGTTCAATTATGCTTGCAGACAGGAGCCTAGCATAACTGTCCTCTGAGAGGCTCCACCCAGCAGCTGACTGAAACAGATGCAGAGACCCACAGCCAAACACTGGCTAGAGCTCTGGTACTTTTATGGAAGAGTTGGGGGAAGGATTAAGGGATCCGGAGGGGATAGGGAATCCACGGGAAGACCCACAGAGTCAACTAACCTCAACCCTTGGGGGCTCTCAGAGACTGTACCACCAACCAAAGAGCATACACAGGTTAGACCGAAGCCCCTGGCACACATGTAGCAGATGCACAGCTCAGGCTTCATGTGGGTCCCCTAACAACTGGAGCAGGGGGGCTGTCCCTAAAGCTGCTGCCTGCCTATGGATCCTGTTCTCCTAACTGGGCTGCACTGTCTGGCCTCAGAGGGAGATGTGCTTAGTCCCCAAGTGATTTGATGTGCCAGGGCATGGGGAGAGGAATGGGGGAAGGACTCTGTGAGGGGTCTTGGGGGCAATGATTGGTATGTAAAATTCAATAAATTAATTAATTAAAAATAAAAAGGAAAAACAAACAAAACAAACATATAAATAAATAAAACCATCTCCCCCCTGCAGGCTTCCTTCTGCACCCGGTGCCTCTTACCTAGCTGCTATGAGATCCAGGAGGTGCTGCCACCTGTCGTTCACTTTGCTGAGTTTGTACTGAATCTCAGAGGCTTTGCTCTCATGGCTGGCTTTAGTGAGCCTTTCTCCCATTTCCTGGAGCTGAATTTTGTTCTCTTGGGCAACAGCAATTTCCTCTTGATAATCCTGCATAATAAAAGCAATCGCAGAGGTCAGAGGGCATGTTCTTAATGCATTCATTTGGCACCTCTAGAAACGTGCTAATTACGGTTTCTACTGTTTGGATAGAGTTTAGGCCCTAGGAACAGCATGTGAGAATCAGTACATGTGAGCAAGAATTTAATAGTGCCTATTGCTCCTGGTAACATAGAGTTCAAAGTCCATTATTACACAGATTTTCTGAAAGGACTGTAAGGTACTTTCTATTTACTTTAAAGGGTACCAGATTGGTGTGATGGCATATGGCTCTAATCCCAGCACTTGAGAGGTAGAGGCAGGAAAATTATGAGCTCAAGGTCTTTCTCAGGTACATCATGCGTTTGAGACTATCCTGGGATGCACAAGACCCTTTCTCAAAAACAAAACAAAACAAAAAAAAAGATATAGAGATATAATAAAAAGAAAGTATGGCTCAGTGGAGTGACTCAAGGGTAAGAGGCTTGCCTAGCACTAATGAGGACCAGAGTTTACGCTCTAGCACTACAAAAAGAAACAAACCAACCACAATAAAGGAATATACATAGACACAAAAGCCTTGACTTGGAAGAGTTAACATTGGAAAATCACACTGCTATAATTATTAAGCAGATGATCTGAAGCATACAGAGAATGAAGCAGGAAATGAATAGCTAATGCCAGGCTTAAGAGACACATGCACACATATGCATGCACACCTGTGCCACCATTATATAAGTACACACATGAATGTGTACATACGTGCGTATGTGCGTCTTGTCAGCTATGGAGACTTTACACATATCACGTCAGTCATGTTACCTGTGCAGAAATATTTTGAGTCCCTTTATTTTGCCACGCATAATGGCAAATTAGTTCTCAATTGATAATCATTCATTTCAGCAAGCTAGTGGGTCTCACACCTTGGCTTATTGAGTCTCTGTGTCTCGTAAAAACTGGTTAATGATAACAGCTATGTTACACGGTCTGCTTGTGTGGGGTTATAGATCCAGTTTTAGAATCAACTTTGCAATTTTGTTTCACAGCAGATAGTATCTCAGAAAAAAAATAAACAAGAGAAGATGGCTTCTCATGTAAAGCATAAATGTAAGGCCCAGAGTTTGCATTCCCTAGAACCCATGTAACAGCAAGCCTTCCATGTAACCCCTGAACACCGAGGAAGAAACAGGATCTCTAGAGCCAAGTGGATAGCTAGACTAGATGAATATGTGAGTTATGGGTGTTGTAGGATATTTGACCACACTGTGAACCCCAAGTTTATGTTATTTACAAAAAACAACCTCTTTCTAGTTGTGGTGTGGGTCACCTTTAGTACACACCTAGTTTGTAGAAGGAAGCAGCCCTGTTTGAAAGTGATAAATCAGAGAAAGATTTGACATAACAAGGTATGTCCAACTCTCATGAGAACAGAGTTCAGAAGCTACTTGAGGTGCCATGAAGACAGGAAAGAGGACAGTTTCCCCAGGACAGTTGGACAGCGACAGGCTGTAGAGAGAGAACGAGCTAGAGACAGGTAAAGACAGAATGAGTCAGAGAATGAGAAGGAGGTAGAATATTAGAACAGATTGCCAATGTTAGTTTAAGGCCAAGCTGAACAATTTACCAGACACCAAGAGAGAAGCCAGATTGAATCAGTTCACATGGAGAGGAGTTTGAGCCAGAACAGCTAAGTTGAAACAGCTCAGCTAGACTTCAGAAAGAACAAGAAAGGGTGAGCTTATTCAGCAGCAAGTCTCAGAGGCTAAAAACATCCTAGGCCTAGATTAGATTGTATGGAGGCTAGAGGCTTCCAGGACTAGGCCTAGGTTGGCAGACAGAGGTAGTAAGCCTTCAGGACAACAATTATATAGGGTGAATAAAAGATACTTCTACAAATGAGTTTAACTGAGATACCTTAGCTCAATTGAGAAAGATAGTTAACTTCAAACTCTGGCCTCCATAACACATACAGGTGTGTCACTCTCATGTAAAGATGCATATACACACATGCTCGTACATCACACAAACATGTACATACAAAAAAACTAAATAGAAAACACATGCAGATAGGTTTTATGTGTACATTTTAACTCTTCCTCTAAAGTTAGGATACCCTCTGAACCACATATTTAAGGAAAGGGGGACTGAAAGAAGATGGTAGGTAAGACTCTGTTCTACCTATGAGTGGAGTGCCCTGGGCATCTTAGGACTCCTCCACCTCATCTACCCACCTTCCGTGTTATTTCAACACACAGGGGTCCAAAAACCAAAACACTGAATGCATTTATTTATATTTTTAACATTTCATCACAAAAATCAGGATGATTTCATTGAGAAATGTTGATTTCAACAGAACGACTCTAAGTTTTAAAATGCACTTAGAGTAGAACCGTCCTCTTGGGTTATCACTTAAACTGTGTTGATGCCAATGGACAGTAATAGTTGGTCTCTAGTAACTGGTCACTTTGTTGTCCTCTCTGTTGAAAACACTGAGCTCCTCTCAGTACTCGGCAACGTTTCACATTTACGAGAAAGACAAGACAGGGATGGCCTTTTTAGTTCCACAAGTTATTTTATAGATAAACTAGTAGAATTAATATTTCAAAGAGTGTTACTTTTCCTTTCTTCCTTTGCTTTGCAGTGCTGGAACTAAACCAAGAGTAGCATGTGTCCCAAAAACGCAATTCACTACTAGGCTATGTTCTCAGTACCGATCCCTACTTCCTCCTTAGTTTTAAATACTTATTATGAATAGGTCTTACTAAGTTGCCTGGGCTAGCCTTGCACTCAGTTTGTAGCCCAGGCAGACCTTGCCCATGCATATTTCCGCCTCAGGCTCACAAGTAGCTAAGATGACAGTCCCAAGCCACCAGGTTGACCTGCTCAAAGAGTATCTATGATGTCATACCGTAGACTATAATAAAATCATCCATATGAGAGACAAAAGTTTTAGTAAATTACAAATTATGGCCATATTTTGTTCTAGAAAGTGTTTATCCATTCCCAAAATATACATTCTGAATTTTATAGTGAAAAGCAATGAGAATATAAACACAGCTACCCAAGAATTACTCTTTAGCAAATTTTATTATGGTTAACTAGTACATTAGTCCTGCTTAGTGCATCATTCTTTGATACCTAGCAACCAGCAAAGCCCCACTGTTAGCAGATGCTATGATGAAACCTGCATTATCTTGGCCCAGAAATAAGCGGTTTCGATACCAAATAAGCAAATTGATTATTCATGAGATTTTTTTTTCATTTTTATATAGAAAACTAATAAAGTCATCAATGCTATGTGTTGGTTTTGGAGTTTATCTTTCCTCTGTATGTGTGTGCATTGGAATGATAAATTTTCCTAATAATCACCTGTGTGGCTTTTCAGAATGAATAAAGCCATCATCTCTGTATTCAAGAAATACTAACTAATAATATATAACTAACATAATAATAATATAACTAATAATATAACTAATAATATATAATTAACATAAGTAATGTTTATGAGGAGTCAGATACCGCTGTGGATGGAGGTACAAGGGTAATGGACAAGACAGACAGACAATGTCTACGTTTCTGGGAGGTTTACAGCCCAGTAAGGCTTTTCCTCCAGACAGTTAAGAGGTAAACATGAAAAAAACACAATTCGATATGTGTGCTAGTAAGAGACACAAACCGACATGCTAACATGATTATTTGTCCCCAAATGTAGAAACTTTACTGAAATCCACTCAAATATTTAAAATTATGAGTTAGTTTAGTGAGCCCTGAATAGAGAAAAAAGCCCTAGATAAAAAAAAAAAAAAAAAACCCACAAAACAACGTAATAACGTACAGACAATTGAAATAACAGGAATCCAGCATTCCCAGGAATCCCTTCCTTCCTACTGACGGCCTAGAGATCTCATTTTCTAGAGCAAATTTTCAGTTTAATTCATCCTGGGGGTTTTTCCTTTTAATTCCTCTGTAGTAATATCTCTCTCTACAAACCAACCAACATGATCAAAATGAGACAAAAGTGGTGTGTGTAAATGATTCCTCCAGGTCAAAAAGCAGAGAGTTGATTTCCTCACAAACTGAACGCACTCTGTAAATTCTGCATGCAAAGTTGGTCTTTCCACACAGGTCTGCTGTATGCTACAAAGCTGAGGCTTACTACACAGTCCTCCTTTGATGGGGAAGCGATGGAGATAGGGTGTTATGTTCTAAGCACCAGGGGAGCACAGGGAAAAAGGGAACCCGGACTGCCTCGTGCCTCTCACCTTCTTGAGTTTTTCTATCATATCTTCAATGAGGATGTCTCCATTCTGAGAGACTTTGCTCTCCATCTGGGTCAGCCATTCACAGAGCTCCTTGTTTTTCTCGCTGAAGACAGCCCATTCATTTAGGCGCTCACTCACTTGCTGTCGTCTTAGGGAGACCTGAGAAGTTTAAAATAGGACAGGGTTGTGAGAAGGGATAGCTATGGGGGAAACGAACTCCTACCCCGAGGAGAAAAGAGTGAGCTGAAGTGAGACCTGAGAATTCCTGCAGGCTACTGTTTCCTGAGATACAGGATTTGCTGGAATGAACAAAAATAGAGCCAAAGAAGCTGGAGAAACCCAGAGAACTCAGGTTCACCTCACACCCATATGATGGCTCACAACTCTCTGCAGCTCTATTCCAGGGGATCTGATGCCCTCATCTAGCCTCCACAGGCACCAGGAACACATGTGATATATTTCTATCCATTCAAGCAAACACTCATGCACGTAAAATACAAATAAATAAATGTTTGGTATTTTGTTTTTGTTTTTTAATAGAGGGAGGGAAGGACAGAATGAAATAGAGAGAAAAGTCAGTTAAGTCTCCAGTATCTGGAGAGTGTGCTTAGGGGATTCCAAGAGCAGCCGTAAACAGAAAGAAAAAAAACAAACAAACAAAAAAACAAAAAAACAAAAAAAACCCCACCTTTTGCGTTGTTGTTATGGTTTTTTTTTTTTTTTTTTTTTTTTTGGTCTGCTTTATTTTAGCTCATTGACACAATCTCCAAGTATTTTCTTGTATATTCAGAATTGTACGTCTATGACCACAATCAATTTTAGAATATTTTCATGCCCCAAACCCCAAACAACAATATTGTCAGCAGCATAGTGGTTGGTCTTGATTGTCAACTTGATGGGTTAAAGACTCATCTAGAAGACACACCTCTGGCACATACACCTGCCTGTGATTGACTGAAGGGGAAAGACCCATCCTTGAAGCAAACGGCACTTCCTACTAGTCAGCCCAGATATAAGGAGGTCTCAAAAAAAAATGGAGCAGCATCACCGCGTATGTCGTTGCTTCTGCTTCCTGAGCCAGTGTGGCTATCCCTGTGTCTGCACTGTCCGCTGATACTCCAGATCCTTCGTCTCTCCAGTGTGAACTGAAAGCTGGTTATTTCTCCAGAGAACTCCTTCAGCCCTGAATTGGGACCGCCCAGGCGGGCGGCTTCATGCAACTAAGTAGCTATGGCTATTTTATTGTTTGTTTTCTGAGTCTATGAAGCAGGCAGGCAGGGGTGTCATACCACCCAACCCCTCTGGTATGAGCAATCTACTAAATCATCTTTTATAACACACACACACACACACACACACACACACACACACACACACACACACTTATACTCTATCAGCTTTTGTTCCTCTAGAGAATCTTGCTGGGTATAAGCAGTCATTCTCTGTTCTCTCCACACTTCCTCCCAGCTCGGATCTATCATTTTTATGTATCTCCTTGTTTCCCATCATTCCATGTAAGCTGGAATCACAGTTTGTATTCTTTTGTGACATGCTTCCTTCAGTTATTATGCTTCACACGTTAAGCTATGTTAAATGACATACCCACAATTCATTCTTTCTGACTGCTGAGAACTGTCCACTGTACAGACGTATGTTTCACATGTCCATTCATCCAATGTAGACATCTCTGTTGATTCTAATCCTGAACAATGCTACCACACATGGTCATGTCTGTACAGACACAGGAATTCATTTCTTTAGGTATATCTCTAAGTATATAACCACTAGTGGCGATCCTTCTGAGTTGTGAGATTTTACGCATGAAACAGCATACCCAGCAACCTGTTTTAAAGTGTACTTTAAATTAATTTTTAATATGGGAATAAAAACATTTCAAAGATGCCCTATGCTTCTTGGTTACCAATGCTGCCTCTGATTGGCTCTCTCAGTGATTAAGTAGATAATATGTAATTTCCTACGGAACCCTATTTGTCCATGATCTTTTCTGAGAAGAGTTGAGAATCAGGCAACACCTTTCACAAGACCAACCTCAGGGGAGATGAGATACCTGGACAGGAGGCCACCTAGCCTACCACAGCTTTTGAGAAATGTCCATTAGAAGTTCCTCCTTTGAGTTAATTATGTCTATTTAAATAAAAGAATATTTCTCTGGGTTGGGTATCACTACTGAGTTTATCAGCATTGCCCCATCAATGTAACTTAGTTTACCACTTCGTTTCCCTTAAGGGAGAATAATACAGATGAGATGAGTGTTAGTGAGCTCATTTCAGGTGGGGATTAACAGTGAATACCAGTTAAAAAGTTCTATAGAGAAATCCCACCTACTCCAAGTTCTACCCAGACTGTGTTACACAGCACAACCAGTAAGCACAGAGAGATCTGCTCTTCTGGAACACTAAGACTGTGGATTCATCCATCATCTCTACAGTATCAGAGAGGAGGGGGTGGCTCCAGCTAAAACTTAGGTTCAATTGATACAAGCAGAAACTCTCAGGATCAGTGACCCCCCTCTAAAGAAAAGAAGTTTCCATCCCCTTAGGAGTTGGGATGGATTTGTCTCCCTCTGAGGAGCTTCCCCTGCATGTTCACCACAATTCAAAAACATATGCTAGGGCTCCTCCCTCACCAACATCTGCAGAGAGGGTGGTCACATGGGTTCCCCCTTCACCAACATCTGCAGAGAGGGTGGTCACATGGGCTCCCCCTTCACCAACATCTGCAGAGAGGGTGGTCACATGGGTTCCCCCTTCACCAACATCTGCAGAGAGGGTGGTCATATGGGCTCCCCCTCACCAACATCTGCAGAGAGGGTGGTCACATGGGCTCCCCCCTTCACCAACATCTGCAGAGAGGGTGGTCACGTGATAAAAGGAAATCACCTATTTCTTTGAGAAGTTGGTGCACACAGAGTGAGTTAGACAGTTTAAGCGATTGGCTTTTGGCCAGTCAAAGGCAGGATCAGGAAAGCTGGAGTCTTTGATACAGGCTGTAATGTACAGTATTATCAATCACATGACCAGAGGGAGCTGAGACTCAAGGCCAGTCTCCAGTACTGTGCCATAGAAAACAGAACAAGTTGCTCATCTTCTGTGAGCCTTTCTCTTCTCGTTTGACACTGCATTTTCTCCTAACACTAGTATTTAGTGTTTGTAACAATTACCTTCTGTGTGTCAAGGGCTGTACTTTATTTATTCCAGGATGTGGTGTGTTGACAGGAAGACATAAACGAGCAAAAACTTAGAAAGGGCTGTCAAACTCCACAGGTTTCACAATGCTCCATCTTACTTTGATTTTTTTTCTCTCCTTAGCATTCATGTGTTCAGTGTCTCCATGGAGCAGCTTGAATACATATTTTTCCTGTTTGTCTCACAACAAGAAGACACTGCTTTCATTTGTTTACTGTGGAGCTATGACTGAAGAAAAAAAAAACTAAATATGTGGGCTGCAAGCATTGGGTGTAAGCCAGGGCCAAAACCTTTTTTTTTTTTTTTCAAAGATGTAAAATCCTAAGAAGGGTGGCATTTCATGTTGTTTATAAACTGAATATTTAAGCTATATATAAGTGAACCATTTCTTTCTTTAGATTTAGTTAAAACCCTGAAATTTACCAGGTCAGCACATATTCATATTTTTTTAAGGGTACAACCATAATGCATTGCCTTTAGAGAGACAGCTGAACAGGAAGTACTTTTTTTTCCCTAACAGTAAGTATTTTTAGCAAGACATGGGTGGGTATAAATAGACACACACACACACACACACACACACACACACAAGTGTACATACATACTGAGCAATTCTAGTGGTGCAGTGTTATATATTCACATGTCATCTAGAATCACACGTGGTTCTACATAAGCAACACAGGAAGAAAAGAAATAAAATCCACAACTGAGCTAGCTACAACAGGTCCCCTTGGGCAGCTGAAAGGCCAATCCCTGTCTGCTTTTCTTCTGATGCTCCAAAGCATCAGAAGCTAGCTTCCTCATCCTCATCTGTGGACCTGGTTACTCCTATGTTCACATCAGCTGCTTCAAAAGGAGCAGAGCAGGCTGCCTCCCCCTGAGCTGGCACGATGCCATCTGTGTTCAGCTGAGTTTGGCGACTTTCACGAGGACCTAAGCACAGGCTTGTTTCCTGTTGTAGTTTCATGTTTGACAGAAGCTCACCAGAAATGACAAACTCAAGGCTACTAAAGCCTCTGGGTCCCCCTCCTCCAGAATTATTACATCCTGGCACCTGGCCAGACGAAAAACCACCTTCTCACTAGTTTAAATCATTAAATGTAGATTGGACTGGGACAGCATAATTATGTGTTAGTTTCATACTTCAAGAGTTTGGCAGAAGAAGATTGTTTTATCTACTCCCTCTTTTTCAGGTTTTGGTCTGCTCACAGGTGCAGTGTATAAATCTCCCCAGAGCGTATCACATGGCCAAGCACCACTATCAAGCTGCATTTTCAAGCAGATATAGCTAAATCTAGTGGGCAATTTTAGAATATATGAATGTCTGACTTAATTAGTAATAATAATACTTTCATGGCATGATTACACAATTTGCCTGAATGAGAAGCCATCATATGACTATCATTTTTTTTCATCTCCAAAATATGATAATTCTGGCACTATTTTTATCCTCAGAGGTACCTAAGTATTAGGACATACACGTAGGGCATGGCCTTCATTATTCCCCATAGGCAAACAGCACTTAGCTGCTGTAGCCTCCGGCTTGTCCAAAGAAATGGCCTTTGCATCTAAGGGCGGCAAAGTCTTGGGATCAGACTACAACCAATCAGAAAAGAAGACATTCTTGATGGTGGCACATAACCAGGAGGAAGCGGGAATGCATGGGCCTATGCAAACACTGAGGATCGAGCCCTTTCAAAAGGGACTTCACGTGGTTGTGGGACAGGAAAGAAAATAGGTAAGAAGCCAGAAGAGGCTCACGATCAAGCCTCCAACAAGGCATTGCTGGGAAGGTTTAGCAAGGAAAAATTCGGAGTTTCTCTCTTTGTGAGAAGTAAGTCTGGTCTGGTTTATTTCACTGAGTTACTGAAAACCATTAAGAAGGAAACTAGTTGTAAACTTCTAAGAGGATGGTCAATAGGGAGCAGGAGAGATAGCTTAGCAGTTAAAAATACTAAAGACTCTCACAGAGGATCTGAGTTCAGCACCCACAGGGCAGCTCTCCACTGTCTGCACTAAGTCCAGTTCCTGAGATCTGACAGTCTTCTGACCTTTGTGTGACCCTGAATGTGCATGGTGTATGTGCATACTCCAGCAGACACACATACACATAACTACATAAATAAATACATCTAAAAAGAGAAGACTGCTCACATAGGGGCAATATTTCTAAAAGGAAGAGAAAGAAGGGAGGAAGGAAGGGAGGAAGGAAGGGAGGAAGGAATAAAAAAAGTGAGCAGGCTTACAGAAGTAAATGAATAATGTGGTCATAATTTTCATTATTAATACCCAACAAATGCCTACCATGTATATGGTATATCAAATAAGGCCTGTATAACAGGGTAATTGTGGTGATGTGTACATGGTGAAGAGCTCAGAAAATCATTTATGTGTTAATTCTTTCTCTACGAACAACTCTGTATAGGCTCCTCCCTGTGTATGCAGAGAATACGGCATTCTGTGAAAAGTGGCCACGTTCATGTTGTTAACATGTTGGTGAGGGCCACGTCTTGAATGCCCCTTTTCTCAAGGAAAAAATCCACAGGGGATTGTTGAAACATCATTCTCAGCATGAAAGTGAATATTCCTTTGGTCTGTGATATGAGCAAAGTCTGGGTTTAGATTAAGTATTTGGAGGAAAACTTTCAAGAAACACATTTGTTCTTAATATCAAATAAACCATAAGTCAGGGCCTCTCAAACTCTGTTGGAAAGTTCTGGAAGCATGAGGATAAAGATCCATAATGCCAGGTCAAAGTTGGCATAGGAATGAATAAACATGGGATTGGGTGGATACAGAGTCCCCCTTTCTTCAGCCCATTCCCCACCTTCTAACACCTACAACTCTCCAGCCCATCCTCTGCTTCAACCTTATCAATGATGCATGTGCTACCTGTACATCGATCTATCCTCTATTCCCCAGCTAAGCACTTAAGAGTTATGCATTTCAAGAAGCATTTTCTCTATCCAGTCCATAAAGATGCATTGCTTTCATCTGTTCCTATAGACTTTTCCTCATAACTATATAAAACTTTCTAGGATGAGTTTACTTTCAGTGCAGTAAAAATGTCTATTACAGCCTATGTTCACAATAATTGCCATGAGAAATACACTGAACAAATGAGTGTTACAGCCTGCTGTATGGCAGGCATGGTACTCAGGGTACATCCCTAAAAAGCAAGGCACACAGCCTTCTGTGAGTATAGATGCAGGCTCTTAGGTAGCCAGCAGTCTTCACTGCAAACCTTTACCTGATGCTTTTTGGCCCATGATGCTTTCTTGGTGTCTTTGTATCAGTCATTCCCCTTCAAAGCCCAAGTTATAATCTCATTTAGCATCATATACACAGAGAAAAGCATTTAATAAATGATGGAAGCCTAACAGTGCCATACACCCATGAATTATAAGGAATGACTATAAACGTTACACAAATAAAACTACCTCTAGAAATGTAACTAAAACTAAAACATTGTGTTCCCTCAATGCTTAAAAGGCAGAACATGCTACCATTACCTTTCCAGCTGAAAATTCATACCTAGGAAGTACAATAGTTTGTGCCAGCCAGGGAATAAAAAAGAAATGCTTCAGTACAGATGACTTCAAGTATAATGTGATGGTGTAGCTATCCTTACTCTGTTTATACATGAGTCATGGGGTGGGCCCCGGTGTGGACCAAGCCTGTCCAGCTTCAGGGATCACGACCAGCCTTTCCGTCATGAGGAGCTACTTACTCATTCAGCTTACCTGGTGACAAAGCTCTTCCCACTGCCTTTGCAGAAGCTCCACACGCTCCTTCAGGATGGAGATGTCCTCGGCACTGAGGTAGACAGCCAGGGCGTCCCTCAGCAACAGCAGCTCTGCCAGGTCATCTGTCCACCTCCCAACAGCGTTTTCCAGTTCCTACATTGAGACAAGCATTCGTGAACCCCCACGCCATCTACCTTCCACCTTTTGAGGGGGCTTTGGTGACCTGTCTCACTGGTATTCCCTTTCTACAAACTCTTTGTGAACACCACGCTTGAGATCCTTATTATTGGCATCCTATATAACTTGAAAGCCTGCCATGTTCTTCTGATAAAAATGCCACGGGTCCCAGCCGAACCTTCCTACCCCTGTACCTGGTCTTTCTAGGATGGTGGGGTTTTTGTTGTTGTTGTTTGGTTGGTTTTTTCCAAATCCAAGTTTGTCAGTTTAATAGCCTTCTTTATTCTAAATACGTATCATCCTACACGCCTGAGACCATGAATGTCTAAACTGATTACCAACCCACCCCTAGTTTTGTCCTGTTCTTGATCACACTGATGGAATATTTAAAGGAAATATTTCCTAACTTGAACGTCATTTTTAAATGCTGAGCTGACCTGTTTCTGCGATATATCCTGATCATGGAATATCAATTTGTCACAGTTTCTCCTGTGTTCAAAATAACTCACTAAGCACACATTATAGAGGATGAGAGATTTATTGGAGCTACTGATGACAGACCTGTCCTTTGGGGTTATTATTTAAAGAAACTCACTGTGAATGAGTTCCTGCCATGCTTTGACAGGTGGCCAGTTCTGTAACTGTGCCACTCGCCCTCTCTGCCAGCCGTTGTTTCTAGGTTCCAGCTCGTTTAGTGTATGAATGGAGAATTTCATACCATGTGTTCCCTGCCTTTCCTGTCTCTTCACATCCGAGACAAGTTTCTAAAGGCAGGAGTAATTAACAGCCCTATCTGGGGCTAAATTTCCAGGTAATTTAAGCAAACAAGGTTTTCGCCTGAAATTTTCAGGTAATTGCTTTGTTTTGCCAAGGAGGGCGATTTGGGGAAGAACACAATGGCGCTGTGTGGAAAGGCACTCTCCCAATCTCCAAGCTCAAAAACAGGACCCTTGTCCAAGTGTTTGGGGAAATGACAGTGGGGTCTCAAAGTAAGAATAACTGGCCGACAGAGCAAACTATCTCGGTTAATAAATACGCAGCACTCTGTGTCTTTGGACAAATTAAATTGTTATACGAGTGTAAGGACCCTACCGTTGTAATATCTATCAAGCCTCATCTTCCTTGCAATCCTGGCATTGCATTTAGCACTTGTCTATAATCCGACAATGACTTTAAAGGCTGGGGCAGGGGGATTCTGTGAGTTTGAGGGCAGCCTGGGTTCAACAGTTAAACCCTCTCTAAATCCAAACCAGGTTAAACTGAACAAACACACACACACACACACACACACACACACACACACACACACACACAGACGCATGCACGCACAAGTAATACTAACATCCAAACCCAAGCCCAGTGGTTTAGACTCTGCACATTAGCTAAGGCAGCATGGCTAAAATAGTCTCTCAATTTAGACAAATCTGTCAGTTATTAATGTGAAACATTGTTCTTCTAGAATCTTGCATATTCTCATCTAGCAGAAGGGAAATAACAATGCTCCCGTGGGCTTGTGTCATGTGACAGGAGATACAACTGACATACAGGGTGTGTGTGTGTATGTGTGTGTGTGTGTGGGGGGGGTGATCTGGTATTAGATCTCGCCCATTCTGCCAGATGATTCATTTAATAAATTAACAGCATGAGTTTAAAATTAACTCCTTTTAATGTTCATAGCTTTCACATAGTTTTCTTTTGAGGCAGAGACTTGTTATATCTCCCAGTCTTGAACTCAGGGCCTTCCTGCCTTAGACCCTTGAGTGCCACCATATTAGCCAACTTTCACATGCATCTTAGTGTAATATACAGAGATGGATATTTTATTCATCATCTTTAGTACACCATGTATCACCTTTTAATTCTCCTAATGCTGATTTTATTCAAATTTCAATGAGTGTCTTTTATAACTTTTTAACCGGGATTATCAGACAGCAGTAATATAAGAATGACCATGGAAATACAGGGAAAGAAAAGCATTTGTGAAGTTACTTTTGATGTAATCAGCATATTACTCAGCCGGGAAGTGCTGGCCAGGCACTCCGCTTGGCTACACAGGTGTGCACAGAATAAATCTTGCAGCCACTAAATCATGCTGGTCTTCGTGACCTCGTTGTTCAGGGAGTGGTCTGTGTTACTGCTGATTGCTTCCCAGTACAATTAGAGGTGATGATCATAATTAAGATTGGAAGTGTCAATCACAGTCCTTAAGTGGCTCTACCCTGAAGGATTTAAGGATTGGATGACTTCTTGCTTTGATAGAGATCGGCTATTTTTTTTTTTAATTTTTATTTTTTGCTTCCTGTACAGAGGGATCGAGCAGGTAGAATATGCTCCCCTGCCATAGTCCATATTTTTTCAAGATACCAACCTTGTCCTTCTTTCCACAAAATAGACTTTTATTAGAATGAGTCCCCAAGGGGGGTGTTTCAGAAAGATAGCTATTTATTGCTCTTGACTCAGCTTTTAAATATCTTTTATGTTGTGTCTTAAATTTTTCATTTGCTTCCTTCTAAGTAATCCAAAAACTGCAGCTGCATTAAATGAGCGAAAGAAGTCTCATCACAGTGAAGGCCACCTACCCTACTGGGCTCTCTCAGGACCTCACGGGCATGAGGACTGACTCTGGAGTCTCCCTGCGATACGACCTCACAGGCAGAAGTACGTGGCTAAGACAGTGCAGACAGTCTCCATCCATCACGTACCTTACACCGCATCTGCTCGGCATGGAGTTCCTCATGGTGGTCAGGTAGAGGCCGAGACAATTTCTTTTTGAATGTTCGGAGCTTCTCCAGAGAATGGGCTATCCCTTTCTCACACTTTTTCCAGTCCTATCATTGGAGGAGAAATAAATTGTATACATTATAATCCTTTTTGGTGAAAAATTACAAAAAAATAAAATGAAAATAAAAATTTTAAAAAAATACTCTTTTTAATTGCACAGGATGTAACTAAACTCGTGGATTGTGGAAAGGCTTGTCCACGCGCACTGCCATTTTGAACATCATGCCTTTGTCATCATAAGAGCTCAGTTCAACTTGACTCTGTGACTCATTAGCTGTTTGTCTCTAAAAAAAGCAGATGGTAATACGCTTTCCCTGAGAAAATGGAAATAAATTCTACAATTGTTGAAGAATTAACATAAACAATGTCTATCAAGGCACCAAGTAAGCACAATATCCAAAGATTTTTTTAACTTTGGATATTTAAACATGGTATTTAAACATGGAGTCTGAATCAAACACTGCACAGAAGAGGAAACCCGTCTAGTTCCCTGTCTCTCTTCTAATTCAGACACAAGTGCATGGAGTATCTACATGCTCCCAAATGTACCATGGGGGTGTAACAAAATGAGACAAAATGAATCTCTTTAGACTCTAAACAAGCAGGAGTAAAAGAAAGACAGAACATAAAAATGATACAACCTTAACTCTGATTCATTCCATACATAAATATAAGCCACCCACATTTGAGGTGCAAACACACAAGAACCGCAGGCAATGCAAACATGGTGTCTGTCTGTCTTTACCTGGCTCATACTGAAATGTGTCTGGAAGAGTTAAGTGTTAGCACAGAAACACCCATTCAGCAAGAACTAGAAGAAATATCTGTCTTGTGACACATGCTGTCACATTAGCACAGGATATATGGCCAAGAGTGGCAGCCCAGAGCATGCTGACTCTCTGAGTGAAGACAAGCCTGGTGTCTGCCTATTTGGAAACCTGACACATCAAATTGGGAGCAGGGCTACCTCTTGGGAATGGCAGCAAACTTGGGGTTGTGTTACAAGGGATATGTCAATTTTCATGCTACGTTCCTCAAGTTTTTAATGGCACATTTATTTATTGTCTAATTTTTAAATTAAAAAAAAAAGGAACTTGAGAGAAACCACTCAGAATGTTGATTTTCTTATAGAACGCTATTTGTAAGTAAACTTCCATCAGGTATCTTGATGTCAGACAGCATTCAGTTAAGTAAATACCCCGTTTTGTCTCATGCTCCCATATTGGCTGTATTGTCCATTCCTGGCCACCATGCTCCCAGTACCCTCCCCAAACCAGCTGCCCAGTGGTCATTCGACACCTAATGCATTACTGAACTCTAAAGACAGTTGGTTTAACAGCTAGAATTACCAAGCCCCAACACGGTACCTAAGTCTGGTTCCCTTTTTTCCCCCCTTATCTCCCTTTGTCACCTGTCCTCTCTTGCCTCAGCTCTTCCTACTTTTCACACTAACATGTTCTTATTAGCAATCCATAGATAATATTACTCCAAATACCTTTAGCAAAAAAAAAAAAAAAAAAAAAAAAATTGCAAGTTTAAACTCAGTGTCTTTTGTTATGTGAAGGTTGGAAACCAGGTCCTCATTTCTCTTGAAACTTCCCTTATGGAATCACCCTCCTATGGAACCACATAGTGCCACCTCTTCTGACTAGTTAGAACCAACAGAGGCACCCTGGCAACCCAAGCAATGGATGTTTTGGTCTACATGGCTCAGATTTGCTCCAATTCCCCTTCACTTTACAATATTGTGTGGTCCTTTTGCTTGCTGATGCTCAGTACTGTAGAAATGATTTGTAAGCAAATAATCCCCTTTACTTCGACTTAACATTTTCAATTAAATTGGCGCATGCCCTACAGCTGTCAATGCACAGCCGGTGCCTGTTCACAGATCTGACACTGAGGAGGTCACATCTTAAGATAAAATTGACGTTTGAGAGCAAGCAAAAGCATGGCTATTTGGGGCATACATACACAGAGCATTAAGCTAACAGCTAAAGACAGAGAATTATTGTAGCATTGGTATAACGTTGGTATAACATTGGTATAAAGGCTGGGTTTACGGGACACAAGGATTCCTTAGGCAAACAGAACATAACATATGATTCAAATTTTTAAAAAGGACTGGAGAGATGGCTCAGGGGTTAAGAGCACTGACTGCTCTTCCAAAGATCCTGAGTTCAATTCCCAGCAACCACCTAGTGGCTCACAGCCATCTGTAGTGGGATCCGATGCCCTCTTCTGGTATGTACTCATATACATAAAAATAAATAAATCTTCAAAATTAAGAAAAAATCCTGAAAAAAGAATAGGTACTTTCCTCTCCAACAGTGACTTGGATGGTGAAACCACCAGTGAGCCTTTTTTTCTGCATGAATGATAAGGAACCGGCTTCATGTATTGTTCTGCAAACCGTCCATCAGAGCATCAGAGTGACTGTTTTATACATGAACTGACAGATGAGATAAACGAACCCAGTGACTCAAACACCATGCATTCTTATGTCTTGGGACTATCTCCAAAACCCACAACATGAATAATTTATATATATATATATATATGAATGATTACCACAGTCTCACCAGACTGAGTTACAATGTTTTAAATCCTTGCCTGACACTGGGATGACGACAAATGACTCAGGCATATTATGTTACCAGTGACTTGTTCTGTAAGCAAAGAATGGCACTTAATACATGCTCAGTGGCATTCTTGATTGGCTGTTTCCTATTTGGAATATCTTGCAATATATATTATACATATATATATATATTCTTATGCAATATATATATTGCATATATATTATAATATATATACATACATATATATCTTATGCAATATATATATTGCAAGATATATATATATATTATACATATTGCATAAGATTCTGAAGGTAAATCAGATGGATGTGAATATTTGAAACAATAAAAAAACTACACAATTACTGTGAGCTATCTCCCTCCATCTAAAAAGATGGCATAGTATACTTACAATCAGGAAGAATTGGTGATTTTCAATATATATACATTGTGACGTTTCTTGGGTACAATTTTTTAAGTGCTAATGACATCAATAATGGCAACTACTGCACTCAAGTGTCCCTCATGATTTCCTGGCATGCTTTTGGCAAATCCTCACAACAGTCATATAGATGAGGTACAGTTATACCCATTCTGAAGGAAAGGAAAATGCTATGGTTTTCAGTGTGGCCTTATCTAAATTTAGGGCACATTTTTTTTTTTTTAATTTTTTATGAGCAAATATTAGTAACAGGCAATCATGAGTTTCCACATGAATTGTTCATATACTTATAACTACTAGACTAAGGACACATTATAAGTAGTTTGGACATGAGAGACAGATGCTCATTACAGGCCATGCGGATAAATCTCAATGCCCTTACGTTCACTATGCCTGTGGCCAATAAAAAGGCCTAAGATGCCCCTTGGAGACGTTCGGCCAAGGCAGCCTGCTTAGACACACCAAGGCAAATTAGGAGACTCATTCTGGGTTAGCTTTTTCCGCAGGCTATAAAACATGAGATATCGATCTTTAAAACCATTCTAGAGTCTACAATTTAAGGGACGGGATCTGCTCTTTAAGTTTTTGCCTGGCTTTCTAAGGCTGTCACATGCTTCAAGGCATTACGTTGGTCATTAATCAGAATTAATCACCTGGACAGCCTTATTAGAGTTTAAAGTACTCTGTTAGGGGGTTTTCCTGAAAGATGAAGTGTTGAAAGTTGGGAAACTTTTCTAGTTCGTGCAAGATAGAACAAAGTCTTAAATAAAACAGAAGCACTGGAAGGTGTTGCTCAATGACCTATCACGACGTGCATTGCAGCGAAGCAATGGGAGGAAACAGCACAGCTCCTATGAGGGGACCAGAAAGTGGACTTACTTTCAACAAGAAAGCCAGCTTTTTCTTCTGCTCCTCCAGATGCATGCTGGCTGACTTCCACTTCTCTTGGATGTCTGTGAGCTCAGCCTGCAAAGCAGCCTCGGCGCCACTGTCAGCAGAGAGCAGGAGCTGTTTGCCAGCCTCCACTGTCAGGATGTAGCTCCCTTGCTGGCGCAGGAACACCTTCTCTTTGAACTGAAAGGGACCAGAGCCTTTTATTTTTGATTCTTCTCTTCACTGTCCCATTATAAGCACATTTAGAAAGCCTTATGCTTTAGCATGCATACTTCATAATCTTGCATCCAATAAGAACATCTTAAATGAACCAAGTAGAAAATGAATGGAAAGTATAATCTCGACATAATATGAATTTTGCTTATAAGACAAATGCCCAGAGATCACAGGGTAGCATCTGTCTCAGCATGGGTGTGTACAGTAGGTCTCTCAAAGTGGTCAAAGCTTGATGGGTCTTGAAAGGCATATAACTGTAATTAGACTAGAACAAGATGAATGTGACCCAAAAAAGAGGAAAGGATGTCCTCCTAAACAAAAGTGAGGAGGGATGCATTGACGGTATAAGATAAACAGGATGAATTCAGAAAATGCAACGTACTCTTCCATGGCTGGTGTATGAAGTGTATGTGGCAGGATGGTATTGACAGCTTGCAAGGAGTTTTTACATATTATTTTATTTTATGCATGTGAATACCTTGTTTGCATGCATCTCAGTACGCTGTGTGCATACAGTGCCTAAGGAGACTAGAAAAGGGTATCAGATGCCGTGGAACCAATGTTACAGGTGGTGGTGGCTGCTGTGTGGGTGCTGGGAATCAAACAGAATCAAACTTGGGTCCTTTGGGAGAGCATGCATCATTCCTAACTACTGACCCACCTCTCTATCACACCTTTTTTTTTTTTTTCTTTTTAAGACAGTGTGTTGGTATGTAGCTCATTCTGGTCGTGAACTTGTGATCATCTTATCTTAGCATCCTAAGTATTGGGATAACAGAACTATGCTATCACACCTCGGGATTTGGTTTTCACACCATTAGAGCCGGGAAGTGATGTGTTTGGATAACAGGTATAGCAAAAATATTCACTGGATAGGTAAAAAGTACAATGAAGAAAGGCATTCACTGTATATGATGAGACAGGTTGGGCTACTGTCTATCTAGGCAGGAACTCCTGAGGTAGTGGCCACCGGGCATTCAAAGCATTCAAGGTAGACTGAGGACAGGGAGTGAGGGGCAGTAGAGAAGATAATAATGCAATGACTCTTGAGATCCTTGATCAATAGATCAGAAAGTGGTTAGAACATTTTCTATGGTTAGGGACCTGAAACCTGGAGACAGACCGGTCCAGAGGTCATTGGCTCTATGCACAGAGGTATAAATCTTAAGGATGGTTGCATATTTGAATCACAACCTTAGTAACTGAATGTGGACAGAGGATCCCAGAGTTTGCCCCTTCTCTATTGGGAGTGGGTAGTTGAGGCCAGATGACTTTTCTTGGGGAAACTGGGAGGGAGGAAGAGTCAGATGAGTCCTTTAAAGGAAGAAGGGTCAGGAACATTTGCAGACAGACTAACAGTGCTGGGAGAGACCAGGTTACATGATTAAGCTGGGCTGCAAGGAACTGCTCTGGGCCTTGGTGTACAAAGTAGAGCAAATTTTGAAATAGCTTCAAAATGTTCTACTCCCCTCCTTTCCACAGGAGCTTTGTAATGCAATCACTTTGTATATTTCAGTTGAACTTTAAGAACGCCTTAGGCCACTTCAGAGTCCATGTGAACCACGGAGGCCAAGGTCAAACATAGTGGATATGCAGAGGAGGCACATAGACCTGTGCTTGTATCTTACCTGCACTTCGTCAAAGAGCGTCCTCACTTGTTGCAGTGGTACTGGGATGCTGCCGAGACCACTCAAGGGCAAATGAGACACCTCCACCAACCATTTACGAAGCTTCTCGGCCATTTCCCTATAGCGTTGCCACTGGCGAATCTGGCTGTCAATAATCCCTCTTCTCTGCTGGGCTCTGCGAATCACTCCCTGCCACTGGTTACTGAGGAGTGTCAACTTCAGGCTGAACTCTTCCCTGGTGAAGAAATAATTAGAAAGAAAAGAAAAAAACCAGTCTTGGAAGAGTGTCACAAGATCAGCCGGTATCCATCTTCCATAAATGGTATGCCCTGAGAGAAATTATCTATGACAAAGGATTTCAAATTAGCCATGGTCTGTTGGCTGGCTGGGTTGCGAGTAATTTTTAAAGTTAGATTACCAGTTTACAAATGGTGAGTGTTTTCATATCTCAGAGCAGATAAAAAGCAATCACCATATACTCCTTCTCTGAGTATGTATGTGTGTGATGGTGTCTCATGGGCCTGTGACAGATCTTGGGCCTAACAACAGGAAATCATGTAATAAGAAACCTGCCCACACACTTCCTCCCCAGCTAGGACCATATGCCATTTTGGAAAATCAAAACCAAGCCACTTAAATTACACTATATTAAAAGTTTGGGTTTTTTTTTCTTTAAAAAAAATATACTTCATCAACAATCTTAATATTCTTCTACAAGTGATGACTCCAATCTCAAGCAAACTTTTATGAGAAATTGTCCCTTGCATATTTTACGTAAATTTCACATTTTTTTTTTTAGAAAAATTAACTTTAGTCAACACAATATGTATGAAGGTTGTTGAGTCCATTTAGAGTGAATTTAACTTGAACCTTCTCCAATTCCAGTTGAGATGCTGCAGGTATTTGAACACATTCTTCCTACTTTCCATCCTAAAAAGTACTGGCATTGTTTATAAAGTTTTATTTACTATGAAAACTCTAGCACAGATGTGGCTTTTAATAAGGATGTGTCCAGCATCAAATGGGATGAGTTTCTTGGCAGTCACAGGGCTAATCACAAATGTGACATCTCTCCTTACACTTCTCCTATCACCTACACCATACTCTCTGGGATTGATTACTACTCCAAAACTCTATACTAGTTTGGAGTTCTCTATTACTGATATATCCTATTATTTGAGATGACTATAAAGTTTGAATTTACAACCAAATATGCCATATCTTCTAAAAAATATCGAATAACTGAATTGGGACAAATGATTATTCTACAATAAATGTCAGTTAAATCACTATAAAACAATAAAAGTACCGGGTAAGAACCACCAAAGGAATTTCTTACACTCAACTTAAAAATGATTTTCCTAGGGCAACGAACGGGCAGAGTCTGAGGATCACATTTGCTTGTGAAGAGAAATCCTGCTTTGTGTCACACAGGCAAGTGTCATAGTAGAATCTATCACAGTAGGATCCAAGCATAGTCACCTAGTCATGACATGTCCTTAAAAGGATAGGATACCTGTCACCTCAGAAAATGTGTGGCCCCCAAGTCCTGATAATAACAGAGAGCATGAAGAAGAACAGGCATCAGGTCCCAAGAATAACATAGACATCAGTACTAAAATTGGGAGCCCTGTCTTTACTATGCAAACTGTCCCCGACCTATCTGTCGTCGCCGAGCTACTGAAAATGACTCTTTCCGGTGCTAAAGCTGAGGTTTTAAGAACAAAACCCCATAAGCTGACTTTTATAACCTAAGTCCTTGTTGTCTGGAACCTTCCCGGCACCCACAGACTCAGATCCAATTTGTCTGTTTTTCTCTAACTCTCAAAATTCTTCATTTAGTTCCAACTCTCCCGTTTCTATTGCTTTTGTGTTTTCTTTTAATCTCCTAAATGTTAGCATTTAAAATTTAATAGACGTTGGCTGGAACAGGAATTTCAAACTTTATTTTACTTAATGACTTGAATGTTTATAATATTGTTAAAGAGCTGGCTACAGGGTGATAAAGCAAAAGCTAAAAAAAAAAAAAAAAAAAGGTAATTACATTCAAATTTGGTTTATTCAGAAAGTCTTAAATTCCCAGTAATGGTCACATTTAAGTTTGGCTTGCACAGAATAGAGTAAGTACAGCATCACGTATTATTGCTCCAGTCTTAACCATACAAATCTTTCATGAACTTCTTACGAAATAACCCCCCAGAGGCTTAAATTACTTCTAGAATACTAATCATAAAAATGATTTGTGTTCTAATGATTTCAAAACACACTTTTAATTATCATCATGACTACTGGTCCTGGGTACGAGAAACATGTACATAGGCACTAAAGCCAGTTCTCCAAATCTAAACATGGAAACTAAATTACATGAAAATCGTTCTTAGGAAAGGTAGACACAAGAAGCTGTCAACTTGTATGTTGGGAGATAAGCTAGAATTTCACATCTACGTTTTTAAATAGTTTATTGCGATGTGGAAGGAAGATTTCACGTTTAACACTGTATGGCTTAAGGGGGGCAAAATATCTTCGTACACAGAAGTATGGTCTGGGAACTGGGCTAGCCTGGCCACAGAGCACCCTTGACATCAAGCCTGGTCTTGCTCCCTGTTACTCATGCAACCTTGCTTGAATCAGTACCCGTGTGCAACTGGAGTTTTCTATTTCTCAGTCAGAGTCAGACAAGTGATACCTCTGCCCCTTTTAGGGATAAAATTTTAGTAAGTGCAGGGAGATATTAGTAGCAACCATTCACTGACCATTGCTGCAATCCGCTCTGATCTATTCACTAACTCTGGTCCCTACAGACTAGTGAAGGTTGGCTAGGTGATTTCCAATTACCCTACGTCCTTCATATCACATAATAGCACCCTCTGCAAAGATTCAATGCTCACTCATTTTGGAGACTCAGACAAGCCTTTCCTCCAATTACTGAGGCCCCGTGATGATACAATTGCCTTAGGAAGATTGGATATATGCCCTCTAATCTCTCATTAAAAAGAAAATGACTAATTTACTGGGGAAACTTTCTTTATAAAAATTTATCAGAGATCCTACCTGTCATCAACTTGACCTTGTTCTAGAAGATTCTGCCCATCAACAATGATGGAGTGTAGGATCTGCTGGCGGCTGAACATCTCGGCTTGAAAAAGCTGCAATTTGAAAAAGAGGGATATACTTTAAAGTCCCTTTTTTTTTTTTTTCTGATAACTTACCTCGCACAGTTTGTTTTTAGCAGGGCTACGAAAAACATATTCTGCCCCATCTGCAGTGTGGGAGTATTTTTTTTTTAATTACCAATTAGGATAAACTTAAAGACAAAGTTTTAGTTTGGGTTTTTAATTAGATGACAAACATAGCCTTATTCCCCACTCCCCTTATTCATTAAAAATTAACTTAATAAAGTAAGCTGATGAATTGACAATTTACATTCTTTTTTAAAAAAAAAATGCTAACTGCTTTTCAATGTAGTCCAAGTAGGTAAAATCATCTCATGTGTATAAAAAACAAAAGCCTGTAGGAATTCAAGTGTGGCTCAGGGATAAAGCCAGTATCTATGAGGCCCGAGGTTAAATTCTCACTAGATTGAAAACAAGGAAAGCTGAGATAGTAAAAATCTTCATAGAAAGATTGATATTTCTAACTCTCTCCTCTGTCTGTTAGTATTGCTTATTTTGAGATGGGTTTTCACCACGTTGTCCAGGTTGACTTTCAACTGCAAGTCTTATGCGTTCCTCTGGCCTCAATCTCCTGAGTGACTAGGACTGTCACACAACACTATTCCCGCCTGCTTCTGCCTCCAAGTTATGGGACTAAAGGCACGAGCCACCATACTCAGTCATTCCTGTCTCCTTACCTATAAGTCTGTATACTTCAGTACAAGATCACAACAACGAACACAGCCCTGCAAGCAGTGACAGGGAGCAAGCCACATTTTAACTTAAAATATTAAAAATTACAGAGAAAAGAAGAAAGAGGACCCAACACATATTTGAGTGGATTGAGTCTAGCAAAATCCACTATCGACATCTTTCAAAGATCAGGCTGGCCTTCAATTTGCCACCGTCTTCCTGTCTCTGATTCTTGAATGCTAGGATCAGATCAGCTGATGCCTGGCTAAGGCCTAAATTTTAAAAATATGTTTAAATTTTTTACTAGGTTTTATTTATGATGTGTGTGTGTGTGTGTGTGTGTGAGAGAGAGAGAGAGAGAGAGAGAGAGAGAGAGAGAGAGAGAGAGAGCGAGCTCTATGTGTACATGCTTGCAGAAGCACTCATGTGCAGGAATCAGTTCTCTCCTTCCACCATGTATATACTGGGGATGAGACTCAGGGCGTCAGGATTGAGAGCAGGCCCCATTACCCACTGATCCACATAGCCTCAGCCACTAAAATTTCCACTATCTCAAAAGCTACCCTTGTTACTTACCTCATGTGCTCTTTGCTGCTCCAGAAGATGCTGGTAATTGCCTGAGATCTCCACCGCCAACTTCTGCTCCGTCTGAACCAGGAATTCCATCCACGTCTCGCACTTTTCCAAGAAAGTCTGGTGCTGGAGCAAGAATGACTGCAACTTGCTGATAGATGATGGACAAGGAAGAAGGGTTATGTGTCATCTTTGTATCTTCCAATTATAGAATTAAATTAAATGTTCTCTGTCTCAGTTCTGGTCAGACAACTACGAAGATTTCATGTGGAGTGGTAATGCTTTAAAATCAAAGTCATCAACACTTACAATGTTACCTTTTGAACGCTTAAAACTGTACCTACCCTTTGAATCTAATCTCATTCAAAACAATTTTTATGATTGAGACATGGGTTGCATTTTTAAACATAAGAAATTACAACTGGATTTTTCTACTTTCAATTCACATTTTGTTTGTTATTGTTGGAAAGGTCTAAATTTGCATATCGATGTATAGACATAGACATATATATACATATACACATATATATGCATATATACACATATATATGCACAAGTTCATAGTCTCCTGATATTATTGGTTGTATGGTTTGCATGGGTCCACTTCAAAATTCTTACATTAAAAATTACAGGTCAGTATGCCTGTGTTTCATAGGTGGGAATTTCAAAAGCTTATTTGGCCCTGAGGCCCTCCCTCATGTGAAACTCTCCATCATGTGAAGCCCTCCTTCATGTGATTTGGCTTTCTTTCATGTGAAAGGCTGTTTCTCCCCTCTGGAGGCCTTGAGGATCGAGAAGAAGCCAGCTCTCACTAAACAACCAAACCTCCTGGCACCTTAACCTTGAACCTCCCAGAGTCTGTGGGAGTAAGACAATATACTCTCCTCTTCCTCCTCCTCCTCTTCTTCTGTTTGTTGTTATTGAGGCAGTATCTCATGTAGCCCAGGCAGATCTTGAATTAGCCACATAGCTGAGAAGGATTTTGAATATCTAGTCCCCCTGCCTCTTCCTTTCACGTGCCAAGATTACAAGTATTTGTCGGTACTCTCAGTTTATGTGGATGTAGGTAGCTAAGGACTGAACCAGGGCTTGATCCCTGCTTCACAAGCATTCTACCAACTGAGCGACATCCCCAGCTCTGAGGAAGTAATCCCCACTCCCGAGTCTGTGGTACTGTTGTCATAGTATCAGGAAACACACAGAAACCACTGGAGTGATTAAGATGTCTCCTCACCTGAATCTCTCTGTGGTCTGAGAAGAGGTCAGAGACCAGTGGCGGTTCAGGTTCTGCATCCTCTTGATCTCCTTGTCATTCAAGGGTAACCGGTACCCCAACTCATTGAGACGATGCAGATCAGGAGCCATGCTGCTGAACTTTAGCATCTGCCCCTGTCAGTGACATTGAGGAGAAGTAAGTTCTGCCCCGTGTCAGGAAAGGCAGAGGTTTTGTTCTTTACTTTGAACCACGCATGTCAGATATCAGGAAGATTGTGTGGCCTTTGATCTGTGGAGTCCCTCAAGGCCACACACATGCCCCAGAGAAACACTTGCCCAGATCCCCACAGCTTGCCCTGCAGAGGTTACTGCCATATCCACTATCCTTTGAAGGACAGTAGAAGCTTACATGTAATATCTCATTTACAGGGTTGGTTTATTCTTCAGGGAAGAGAGGAAGGATAAAATTATGTTGATGACTGAAAGGTTCATTGCATACTCATTAAACTTAATTGATTTATGCTAATCAGCCCCTTTATTATTCAAGAACAACTTCAATATAGCTCTTGGCATGAATAACAGTGTTATAATAGGGTTAGAAGAAATCACTAGTTATAGCCTTAAGACAAATCCCATGATGATGATGAAGGTGAGAGAGGGCAAGAAGTCAGCAAGTGGTTCTAGGTGGCAGACCCAGGTGCAGGAAGTTTCCCAGCTTCTCCTGGGCTTTGAAAATGCCCTCAAGTACATCAGTTTTATATTCTTGATCCCAACCCCACATTGGGAGGCCCAAGTTGAATGGCAGTCAGGACTTCTAACAAAGCGAAGGTTATTTCCTATGGGAATCTGTGACCCTAAGGAAGCAAATCTTCTTGATCATTGAAACCAAAGGTCTAAGTACTAGATGGTGGAATTTCCATAGATAGGCACCCACAAAACTAATGTGGCCTGTTTCTTCTCCTTAGGCACTGACAGGGAGGATGTCACTGCCCTTTCTCCAACAGACCTAACTGAATGACATGATAAACCATGGAATAGAATTGTGTCCCTCATATAAATGGAAAGCCTGACCCTTGATAGAGAAGGCAGACTTTCTTAAGAAGAGTCTCATTGAGAAAAATGGTCATGTGCTCACTGGTTTTGTAGAAAAGGAAGCCAACAAGGACAGGGATCCAGAGAGTAGAAAGTTCATACACATACACTAGAAGTGGGGTGGCTTCCAGTGGTTGAAGAAGTAGATGGATGCTGATGCAAGAAGGGGAGCCGAGGATGGATGGAAGCCAGGGGATGCCAGCCTTGGTCTGTAGTGATGCTCTTTGTCTTAAGAGCACTGGGAACTCACTGAAGAATGTTTTGCGTGGATCTATGTGTGTGCACGCATGTGTGTGCAAGTGTGTATGTCTGTGTGTGTATACATTGAAGGCAGAAGTCAGTCAACATCAAGAGTCGTCTTCATTCTCTCACTGTTAAACAATTTAACAAGATGAGGTGACCAGCAAGCCCCAGAAACCCTTTTGCCTCAGCTGAATGGGTGCCAGAATTAAAGGCACATGATGGAATGGCCAGCTTTTTACTTGTGTATTAGACATCTGAGCTAAGGTCCTCCTGTTTAGTGGCAAGCATTTGCCTAAAGCCATCTCCCCAATTCCCACATGGAGGACATATGATGAAAGATTTTGCCAGCCTACTGCATTA
Organism: Arvicanthis niloticus; assembly: GCF_011762505.2. Classification (NCBI taxonomy): domain Eukaryota; kingdom Metazoa; phylum Chordata; class Mammalia; order Rodentia; family Muridae; genus Arvicanthis; species Arvicanthis niloticus. Next base: position 14,781,699 of record NC_133436.1, on the reverse strand, counting down.
TTAAATTGTGGTTTATTAAATATTTAAAATTATTGATAATTCACTAAATTTTTTTTCTTCTAAAAGCTGCACTCGTTATTAATTGACAAGTCATACTGTAAACAGTTGTGGGATTAATGTGATGTTTTCCTATGGAGACAATGTAGGCTGATTAAATCTGCATAATTAGGCAAAACTTTAAAGACAAAGGTCAATGTAGTTGAGAGAAAGGAAGAGGAAGTAGTCGATGAACTCTAGAGGAGGCTCCATAACTTGAGATGGGGTTGGTTGATCTGGGAGAGAATCATGTTAGAGAAGTGGTAGGATAGAAGCCTTTTAAGGTATGATAGGACAGGTGGAGGACAGAATGGTTGGGCTGATCCCTAAGGACTAAGCCTGCTGGGGCTTTGCTTAGCAGCCCATCACCAGCACAGTGGTCTTTCCTCTCAGGGAAACAGTAAGGACGAGCTGAGGGCATGTCAGTGGGATCTTGGAAGGATTTTGAGGAGAGAGGTTGTGATGGTTGGTATATGTTGGGCCCAGGAAGTGGCATTATTAGAAGGTGTGGCTCTGTTAGAGTAGGTGTGGCCTTTTTGGAGCAGGCGTGGCATGGTGGGTGTGGGCTTTAAGACCCTCATCCCAGCTGCTCGGAAGCCAGTATTCTGCTAGCAGCCTTTGGATAAAGACGTAGAACTCTCAGCTCCTCCTGCACCATGCCTGCCTGGATGCTGCCAATGTTCCTGCTTGGTGATAATGGACTGAACCTCTGAACCTGTAAGCCAGCCCCAATTAAACGTTGTCCTTATAAAAGTTGTCTTGGTCATGGTGTCTGTTCACAGCAGTAAAACCCTAAGACAGAGGTAAAATCAGGGAGCATGGTTTACACACACTTACCTTCAGTTCCTCCATCCTTTCCTGGATAGTGGAGAGGTCAGAGGAGTGAGTGGGATCCTGTGCTTGGAGTATGCCCTCGGCTTCCACGATCCAGGCCTCTAAGGCTTCTAAGCTCTTGGCAAATGTTTCATAGTCAACAACTCCAGCCTATATTTTCACAAAAGAAACTGGCATTTTAATAAAATGAACTGGAACTTTTATGAAATTTAGTTAAAGGTCAATTGCATCTATGGAGTGTCCCTTTCACAGGATGCTATTCTGAAAGCAACAAGGTGGGAATGATATTTTTTTATTTCATCTGTGTAGGTTTGCTTTGTTTCCCTAATAACCAACTAAGGTCATTGTTTAAATGCATTATAAACTATTTTTAAAGTATTTTGATTTTTGCTCAAGGCTATTAAATCCACTTGGATACTACCACTGAAATCACTTAGTGTTGGCATATTGGGTACTAGGAAGGTGAGTATGATTTAGGGGTTGGCCTGCTAAACCAATTTTAAAAGCAAGCTATAGAGAACGGTGTAAAACAGCTGCCTTTCCTTGACTCCATTGGGATCTCTCTCTCTCTCTCTCTCTCTCTCTCTCTCTCTCTCTCTCTCTCTCTCTCTGTCTCTCTCTCTCTCTCTCGACATTTCAGTATTATAAGAAGTGTCATCTCAGCACCAAAGAGTCTGCTTCCTGTGTTTTTCCCTCAGACAGAAACCTGACCAGCCCAGAACATGGTCACTGGCTCCCTACCTGCAATACTGCTTGTTGCTTGCAAAGCGCCTGCTCCAGGGCCTCCAGGCGCTGGCTGAGGCAGACTTGTTCACACTGAATGGCTGCCGCTGCAGAAGCGTCCACCTGTTGCCCAAGCTGCTCTCCTAGCTCACGGAGGATGAAAAGCGAGTCCTTGGCTGTCTCTAGTCCCTCCAGAAGATCCTGGGGAGACAAGAATACACTCATTGTGAAACATGTTACAGGTCTTTCTCAGCACCTTCAGCAGTTGGCCAAGGACCACATGCATACATAGGAAGGACTTCTGTGTGATCAAAACACTAAATACCATTACCTTAAAAAATGTAATCAAACACTAGTTATAATGATTTAAAATATGCGTTATATATGTGTTAATAATTTAAGTATATATGTTATATTATACTTACAGAGAGAGTGAGAGAGAGAGAGAGAGAGAGAGAGAGAGAGAGAGAGAGAGAGAGAGAAACTCTTCTGATTAAGTTAGGGATACAATATAGTGTTTGAATAGTTTACTTGCCTAGAGTTTACAAACTCCTATCCCTAGTTCCAGGACAAAACAGAATGCTTATACTATAAGCCACCTAAGCTCATTATATTCTTTTCAAAGAAATGCAAATAATGTAGGTAAATGATGGAGAAAAAGAACCAAACTAAGGAAGAAAAGAAAGGGAGACAGAGAAAAAAGGAGGGGCAGGAAGGGAGAAAAGAAGAAAGAAAAAAGAAAGGAGAAAGGAGGAAGGAAAGAAGAAAAGAGGGAGGGGGCATGAGGGGATGGAGGGAGAAGAGAGAAGTAAAAAAGAGAAGAAAAGAAAAGAGACCACGATACACTAGATGTGGCAGTAACTAGAAATCTTAGGTCATATTTTTTCTCACTTTTTTGTATATATAAATGTATCAAACTGAAGATACGGTGCTGCAGTATGCCTTGCCTACTTAATCTCTTAATTTTACAAAGGTTGTTGGCATTAGTCTCTCTGTGGTCACCTTACTGTAGCTTTGACAAGGCTCGGGTCTCAGTGGGATTGTAGAGGTCAAAGATGGTCCAGGTGGGCAGAGCTAAGGACCTTCTCCACCTCTATCTCCGTGGCATCTCCAGCCTGTGTTTTATGAAATCCAGTTGTATACCCATGACCGTGAGCCAATGGGGATTCCCTGTTTCTGGGTCCTATGGTAGTAGCAGAGTACAAGGGACTGCTACTCCTGCTGACAGCTGGGACAGGATAGCCAGTGGATCCTGCCATGCCTGAACAGTGAGCTTCCTGTGAGAGAAGAGCGAAGGGCACCTTTAACCTTGACACAGACAACAAAGTATGCCTTGGTTCTGAAGCACAGAAACTCTTGTTTATCTGTACAAGCTCTTGTGCAGATAAACAATTCCAACCAAAACGAAGGTTTTCTTTATTGTGAACAATAACCCTGTCACTTTAAATCCTTATTTAGACAGAAGGTACAAGCTTGAGTTTATGTGGGTTGTTTTGTAACTTGACTACTTTAATAAGCCAATGTGGGAAAGCTTTTAAGCAGATCTTTATAACACAGATCATTAAAATAAAGACAAATAAGGACAAATAATAAGAGGCCCAGAATGGGTGGAATAAGAGAAGGCCTTTCTCGAAAGCCCTAAGTAAGTTATTGGCAGCTACGGTGGAAAGGGGAATCATTTAAAAAGCTATTAAAAAGTGTAGCAGAAAGCTGAAACAGCTTGCTCTCTGCTGGTAAATACCTGAATGAGGCTATTGTCTAATGCACTGCAGCAGATAACAAATCTAAGCGGATAGTTTTTTAATGACATGGATAACTTTAACAGGCGATTTTTTCTTTAAAGTACATGATTTCCCCATGTGGTTACAACTTACAGTGACTATTTCAGTACAAACAGATAGCCTACTTTTTCCTCATGGATTATATATACCCCGTTAGGGAAAAGTGGGAAATTAGGGAAAAGTTTTGAAAATAAAACAACGGGAAAGAGACTCACAAATTGTAAACACGTGCAAGAAGGCTCTGGAAGACTCTTTAGTTAATGGGGTGACAATTTGGGGATAAACTGCCTCACAGATTTAGATAGCCCCAAACCTCACATGCATCTATACTAGCCCTGCAAAACCAGTGAAACTAGAGGCCACTGGGTTGAGCAAATCACAAAGAGGTTCCTGAACATACGTTGCAATCCTGAATCCACTTGGTGACTTCATCGTCCGCGATGTCCTTGTTAGTGGCTGCCTTCAGCAGCGCACTGGTCTGTTCCTCTTGTCCCTGGACTGCAGAGGCACACTGCTTTGAGTAGTCCTTGTATCTCTGCCAGAGCTGGAGGAGGGCCTTGCTAGAGTGCAGCTGCTCAGCAATCTCTTCCAGTAAGTTATCCCATCTGCAAGTAACAGTGAGCACTTAGGGCAGAATAGCATCTCTCACCAAACGCTAACACTTAACTATTTTACTTGTCTTGATCCTGGTTCATGTGAGCACGGGTATAACGAAGCAATGACTTGTGTCTACTTAACATAATAAAGACTAACATGTTACACTCGTATTCCAAAACTATCCTTGGGACTATAGAAGTCCTGATCCTTCCTAACTGTCCTCTTTCTGATTATTTTTCATTAAATTCAGTTTGAAAACGAACAAACAAGACATAGTAGTCTCTCTAGATCTAACAGCTGAGAATGCCGTAAGTCTTCATTGTATTGCATTTATGATAAGACATAAAATTAGCTGGTCCCATACTTCATATTGACTTCTTGCAGAGTACTGGAGAGGGTTTCTGCCACAGGTGGGTGACACTCCTTCAACAGTTGGTTGGTGATAGAGCCGAATTTCTGTAAGCCTCCTTCCTGCTTTTCTAGGTCATCATGAAGATTCTGCTCAAAGAGAGAGTCCCAAGGGTGACAAACAGGAACTAATGAGCAAGTTTAAAACGAACATGCATGCATTACTCCATTGCTGTTAAAAAGATAATTTCTTATAATTCTGTTCTCGTGGCTGCATGAAAGAAGAGTCACAGCCACTGAGCTCTTTATGCACACAGATTCTTCTTTAAAAGCCCATGAAGGATGTCTTTGCCTAGGAGGAAGCTACAGCAGTGGCCAGGTACTGTCTATGGCTCTTTCTGCCAAACCCAGGGTGCTGTGTCAGTAACATGAAGAATGGTTCTCCCAATAATCAATCAAGAAGACAGCCAATCACAGCTTTTTCTGAGGACCACCTCTAAATTCTACCTCATGCAAAAAATTTTCTAGGTCTACATTTTTTTTTTAACTCACAGAAAATAACTGTAAATATCCACAGGGCAGTTGAATAGTTGTTTAAAACTTTCATGTCTGCTTATATTGTAAGATGGCTAAGTTAATCTAACTAATACATCATCACCTCACAGACTTAATAACTTTAGTCTAACCCAGTGCCTCTCACCCTTCCTAATGCTGAGACACTTTAATACAGTTCCTCATGTTGTAGTGACCCCCCAACCATAAAATTATTTTCATTGCAATTTCATAACTGTAATTTTTGCTACCACTATGAATCTTAATGTAAATGTGTGTTTTCCGATAGTCTTAGACAACCCCTCGTGAAAGGGTTGTTTGACCCTCTCAGGGGTCATGACCCGCAGTTTGAGAACTACTTGTCTACAACTGTCAAACTCAAGAACAGAGTACAATATGGGAGAGAGATGGTAAAGAAAGGAGAGATGTGGACCCAAGGAGTCTAGTTTCAGCTAGGCAGAAGACTTCGCCTTCATGATCATTATGCACAGAAAGGTGGCTATGGTTTATAATACTGCATTGTATACTCTTAAAGTTGCTTAAGGCAAAGAGTATTTATTAGACAACCTGGTAAAGTCTTCTACCTAGCACAAGGGGACCAGAGGAGATATGTCCCCAAGGACCAGCTACAGCATCACCCACCCATAATCCCAGCACTAGAGTAGCTGAGACAGGAGACTCATGAGTTCTAAGTTACACTGAGTTACATGGAGAGACTACGACTCATGTCTCTGCCCCATGTTTTACTGGAAATATTGTTTAAATGATAGCTTCAGTTCTCAGCAGAGGAGAAGTGGGCTGTAAAGATACACTACTGCTTACCAATATCTAATTGCTTGCAAATCAAAATATTCAAAAGCAAAACTTAAAACTTCCCCTATCTTGAGATGAATTTCAGGTGCTAAATGCAGAATATGTAATTTTAGAAGTTCTCCAAATTTAAAAAAAAAAAAAAAAAATGTGGTTTTTGAATTTACTGTGTACAAGGTGAGTTTTAATGGCTCCTGGTAACTGCAACAGAAACTTAAGTTTTAAAGAAATATTTACACATTACTGTCTTCCTCTTTCCTAAATCTACCTTCTAAAGGCACTCTGTTATGAAAATCCACCTAGGTGCCCTCAGCAGATGGGCAAGCTGAAGATGTAGGCTAGATGTGAGAAGGTCCATGCTGGGCTCCTGCTGGGATCCTCATCCCTTGTGGGCCTGCCCCGCCCTGCCCATTCTCCGTGTATTTTTGCCAAGAAGAATGAACAGTGACTGATCAGTCTGGCACAGTGTCCAGTTGAGCAAGGGGGTGAAGATAGAAACCACAAACTGGAGAGCAGGGACCTGAGAAGTGAGCCCGAGCTGGGTTTACTCCCCAGTGTTTGCTACCCATAAGCAGGTTCTATTAAGTTAAAATCAAGCAAGAAAACTAATATTTTTAATATTTGAATGCCAAGAATATAAGACAATATTTTACGACCATATTTCTACTTGCTAACTTATCTTGTTGTTTCCTCTCGTGGGAAGTAATGTTAAGATGCAATACTTTTGTTACCTGCAGATTGTCGACCTGAACTTGTACAGCTTCGGAGGAACCTGTGAGCAGACGGAAGCGGGACAGAGAGTATCTGGCCTCCATGAGGTGACTGTTGAGCTCATCAAAGACTGCTTTGTGATTGCTCCACTGGCCAAGGACTGACGTCAGCTGTATCTTTAATTGTCCAACCTTTTGGAAAGAAGAACATGAATCATAATTACATATAACTTAGTGTGATGGAACAGAAAAATGCTAATCTCTGAAATTCTCCATTGGAGTTCTAGGCACTAAAGCAACAGGAGGTACAGGCTGTTGTGCATCACCTAATGTGGGTGCTGGGAACTGAACCTGGGTCCGCTGAAAAACAAATGAGAGTTCTTAACCGCGGAGCCACCTCTTCAGCCCCAAAGGACGAACTTTAAATTTTTAATAGTGTATATTCTTGTACCAAACAATGAATGGGTTGCATAGTGACATCTGTGTACAAGACCAGAATGTACCTTGATCACAGTGACTCACCATTCCCCTCCCTGTGTGTACCTTCTTCCAGCCCCGCTTCTCTCCCCAAATACTCTCCCTTCTAATTCCACTGCATGTATGCATGTTTATGAAATGGGAAACTCACACAAATGAAAAGCATGATCTTTGTCTGAGTCTGGTTTAGTTTTTCCTAACATGATTAACCTCCCATTTCCCGCTTACCCGTTTCTGACAAATGACACAATTTCATTTATATTTAGAAACAAGTAAAACTCCGTAAGTGCATGCTACATTTTTTATACACTCATCTGTTGACAGACACCTAAGTTAAATCTAAAGCTTAGGTAGTGTGGATGTGCAGCAATGAAAAGGACATGCGAGTGTCTATGTAGCATGTTGGCTTAGATTCCAAAGACATCACTCCTGTGCAGGCTCCTTCTCTGTATTTATTGGCACCAGAGAAAATTGTACTTAGGTCCCCAACACTTAAAAGCATATGGCTTTGGAGTTCTGCATAGTCCTTTGAATATGAAGTAAGTACAGGGGGGTGGGGGGGTGATTACAGAAAGAGCTCCCAGGAATTAATTTGCATTTGCTTTCTCTGCTTTTTTTTCTTCCCCAACATAAAGGGAAAAATGTTGAAATCAATTGGAATACTATCTGATGGGCTACAGGACAAAGAAAGTGCTGCTTCAGATGTAAGGTCCAGGCCACAGGTGTGGGTGGGTGCAGGGCTGTCCTAAAGAGCCATAAAATAGACCCAAAGATGAGGACAGGTGATCAGAGGGTGGTTTTGCATAGCCCGCTTCTTCTCTGCACTGTTGATTGTTTTTCGCAAGGCAATATTCCAGTGACAGAAATGCATAATTGATGACAATGTGGTAAGTTGTTCCCAGGCTTTGTGGTGATTTATAGAAATACATAAACTAAAATAGATTTAAAGCCATGTCAGGGATAATATGGGGCTAAAGTGGAAAGCTGCTCTGGAGAAGAGCCCGTGGATGGAAGTTGTCTGACATTTCTGTGCAAGCACAGTTCTGTCCCTCAACAGTATCCACTCCCCACAGCCCTTATTCATCTTCCCACATCTTTCTTTCTCTGTGTGTGTATGTGTGTGTGTGTGTTTGTGTGTAAGTGCAAGTATGTGTATGCGTGTGCATATGTGTGAATCCATGCACACAGGGTGTGCATGCCTGTGCATCCGTGGTGTGTGTGTGTGTGTGTGTGTGTGCAGTAATGTGCACATGAGCATGTGAGCCTGTGTATGCGTGCATGTCTGTTTGCCCCTCAGCTCCAGTTTGAAAGGTGTCGATAACTAATGTGTTACATAAAGAAGCACAGTGCACATTGTAGCACCTACTATTCCTATTGGAAGATTCAACGCACTCTTAAGTCCATTATCAAATGTCTTCATAGAGATTACGCTTTACTGACAGATTGAAGCATACAAGGGAAAGCTATAGTACACTAGGAGGAGGGAGCAGACAATCCAAAGTATCTGAGCACAGGGCATGCCTATTGGGCTCAATAATGAGACCAGTATGGCCAAGCAAAAAGACCTTGCAGTGCAGTCGTAGTAGGAGACAGGATGAGAGAGACAGTGGGAAGCCTGGTCAGTACCCAGCTCTTGTTTCATTCTTTATGAGAATGTTTCGACATGGCAATGCTATGATCTGACTTGATTCTGACTGCTAAAGAGATCATGGAAATCACCCAAGCAAGAAACAAAAGGGACAGAAATCAGGGTGCTTGCTGCAGAGGTAGGTGGAATTCTGTCTGTTCTGAGAGGATATCTGCCAGCATTTTCTGATGAGCTCGGTGTGAGTCTTAGAGAAAGAAAGAAGAGAGCAGTGGTTTTGAAGGCTGCCTGCACGAGCAGCTGACGAGGCAAAGTTACCAGTAACTGAGTAGGCTTGTTGGGGGAAACTGCCTTACTCAAGGCATAAGAGTTTGAAATGCCCATTAGTTACACAAGAAGGTATCTCTACTAATCTCAGGTTTCTCTTTCTGTCTGCTTAGAATTCTGGGAGAAGCTAAGGGTGCAGACAGTCTCACTGGAGAATAACTGTGCTTAGGTGGCTCCCTGTGACTACGAGGATGGGTGTAATTAAGAGAATGATGTTTACAATACTGTTTAGTACAGGAAACACTGGAAATTGAAAGACACTGATGAAACCGACTCAGCAGTACCACGTGGTGATGTAGAGATTTGATAATTATTAACTCAGTGGCTGTCAGCAAACATCAGGCCCCAAGTTTCAGAGAGCCAGGAGTTGAGTATCAGGAGCAGGCTTACCGTGCGATCTAAAGTGGCCCAGGTCTGTCTGAGTTCCCGCAGTGTGCTCACGACACTGCCAGATACCTCCTCCCTCTTGTTCTGAATCAGTGCGAGGCCATTCTGCTCAATTTTCTCTACTTCCTTTTCTTTTGCTTTAATCAAATCTTCCAGTTCCTGAAAGATTAAAAATATATATATAGTTATTTTAAATTGTTCTATTATGGATCTCTGGGGTGTACTGAAATTGAGTCATTATTGTTGCATGTGCTAAAACCCCATACTAATCCAAAAAAGATGACCATTCTCAAAAGAGGGTCTGTACGGTGATACTTATTCCTATACTTAAATGTTAAAAAAAAAAAAGTCTTTTATCCATAGTAAATTAGCATACCCTGAAAAATATAAAAACTGGTTATCCCGCAGATAAAGAAATGTCATTATATATCTTTTTCAAAATGCTGTAAGGAAAGAAGTACATATCCAAAATTGCAATATGATTATATCCTTAAACCCAAACATGCCATTTTTCTAAAAATCGCACGGCCTAGCCTGTGACAGATGGCACCTGAGAGTCAGACATGGTTTTGCTGTTCTTTAGCTGTGTCACTCTGGGAAAGTGAGAACTTTCAGTAAGTCTCAATTTCTTCAAATGGGAATGATGGAAAAGAATACGTATTATCTTCTCTTTTTCTAATGCTCTGATTCTATGTGATTCTGAAAGGCTACAGACTTCTGCGTATCTTCAATCCTCATTTTCTTTGGAAGGTGCTTTTGTAACTGCTAGCATAAAATGTTCACAAAGGAAAAATAAAATGGCCAGAAGCTCAGAGCTCATCCTGAAATCGTACATTATAGGGAGTCCAGGGCGATATCTGCACTGAAGAGCACTGGCTGCTCTTGCAGAGGACCTAGGCTTAACTTTCAGCGCCCACATTGTGGTTCACATCTGTAACTCCTTAACTGATGCCCACCTCATATCTGATGCCCGCTCTAATCTCCAATAATAGCACCAGGCATGCACATGGCATACAGATTTGCACACAAGCAAAGTGCTCAGACACAGTTTTTAAAAGTTTATTTGCCTAGCAAGCCCCAGGGATCCCCTTGTCTTTGCCTTCCCACTGCTGAGATCCCGGACACCATCACATCCGACTTTTATGTGGATGCTGGGGACCCACACCCAGGTCCTTAATGCTTGTACAACAAACTATTTACCAGCTCAATGATTCAAATATGGATTAAAAAATTGTAGTTGAGTAGCTGTTGGTGAAGTGTTCATGTATTGTGTTATCTTTTGAAGTTATTATTTCCTTAATTTTTGTTTCTGATGTGATTCAACATATTTTTTTTTAAGATAAGATGTTAAACATACCATATTGGCCTTAAACTCATCACGTAGCCACACATAACATATCTTTCTGATCCTTCCTAGTTCTACTCCCTGTAATCCTGAACTCTGGGATTACAGACTAGCACCACAAATTCCAACATATGAGGTACTGGGAGTCAAATTGACGGCTTTGTGCATGGGAAAAAAGCAGTTCTTTAACAACTCCATTCTCAGCCCTCAAACGCTTCTCTCTCCTCTCTCTCTCTCATTTACAAAATAGGGCCAATAATACATCTTATGCTTCTCCCAAAGGAATAAAATTAATATTAATATATATATGTATATATATATACACATATGAATGATGTTCTTTAAACTGTCAAAACTAGCTACATTATATTCAGTTACTTGGTAATGTGCCATGCTGCTGAGAGATTTTGTTTTTCCATCGTGAATTATCATGGAGATAATTTTGTCATAGTTGCATTAATCAGAAATTCATTTATTAGCTTAAGGAAATTATTTTTGTTTTATGTCATTGTCTCATTTCTACTTTTTGTCACTATTGTGACAGCTTTGATAATCCCTGAAAAGAATCTAACGATTATTGAGGTACCAGTTTCTTTATTCAGTATAAAAAACACAATTAACTCTATGTTTTAAGATATTTCTGAATTTTGCCTAAGGAATAAATAACTAGGCATGATCATCTCAATTCATATTTAATGTGCAGTTTATATTTTATTTATATATAATATACATTTACTTATATTTTAGTACAGAATAGTAAATCCCATAGTAATCCTTCCTATAAGATTCTAAAATTTAACCATTAGAATTAAATATATCTTCATTCATCCACAGTGCTAAACCATCTCAGAAAGCAATCTTAAAACATATGAGGCATGGCTTTCTCATCTCATAAGGGCTGCCTGCACCTGGGCACCTGGAGATTATATATATATATATATATATATATATATATTCTCCATGAAATCCAGGAGTATAGATATAAATATAGATATAGATAACCATGAAATCCAGGAACGAACCAGGATTGCAATATGTTTCTGTGCAAAGTAAAGGTGTGTTTGCCTTTTCTTTCAATAATAATTTTTTAAATGTTCTGGTTCTGATCAATGGAGACAAAGGCCAATCCTAATATTTCTGTAGTAGTAAATTACTCTCAACTTGGATTGATTCACAAATATCAGTTTTAGTATTGCATTCAATCAATAAATCACTTCTAAAAAGAGACTGGAAAAATAGTCAAGCTTTTTAAATCCAAACAAAACCTGAATCCAGCCACTGATTTAAGGACACTGGCTACAATTCCATGCTCTGGGCCAAAGAAACAATTTCTCAAAAATGACAATAAATTTTATCAAGGTTTGTAGAATTGCCAATTAGGACTGCCAGTTAAGCTATTGTGATTTATATATGATGTCCCAAAATAAGTGTGTGGGCTCCTTGCTGGTTTTTTAGTTTTGAAAGAAATGGCTTTTCTTTTAAATCATGAATTGGCATCAGCATAGAGTCCTTTAAACCACAATGTAAGCTTAGTCTCTGACACTGCCTGAAGTGACCCGCTGGGAGCCTAAACTTATTTCCCTTGAGAAATAAAATTTGGCTGAAATTCTGTAGTATTTTTCAGGCATCATTGTGTCTCCCTAATAAAAACAAGACATATATAGGAATAGAAACAAAGTAGCAAAAGACCATTAAATAGGGTGGGGGGAAACTAATGAAAAAGAGAAGCTGGATTTGGAGAGATGGCTCAGTCACTAAGAATGAGTTCTGCTGTTGCAAAGGACTGGAGTTCAGTTCCCAGTACTCACGGGAGGCAGCTCCAAACACCTGTGACTCCAGGTCCAGGGGATGCAATGCCCTCTTCCAGGCACGCACGAACATGTGCATGCATGCACGCACCCACCCTTGCAGGCATGCATACACACATGGTAAGCTAAATCTTTCTTCAAAGGAAGAGAAAATAAGAGGACAGACAAACAAGTCTGACTAAAGGACAGACAAAAGAAAGTATAATATGAATGTGGAGACGGAATCAAACCCTAAGAAGAATGCCAACAAGCAACCTTTCAATAGTGAAGTGACCCTGACCATGAGATCATGAGACCGGGAAGCACTCATCTTGTTGACATTAACATTTAGGGGCTGCCTTTTAAAATTAATGGAAATATTTTAACTCCGAGGACTCAGCAAAACTATCACTTTTCAATCTTAAAAGTGAATTTTTGAAATGCTGGCTTACTTCTCAGATTTTAGAATTTTTAGCATAAATTGAAAGCATCTCTGGCCTCCAAGTAGACACAAAAGCCAATGAGAGCAGATGATAGCCATGTTTGGTCTCCAGCCCTTTTTACATCCATCTTCTGATGGGAGGCACTGAAACAAAATGTTATTTAAAAGTGTTTCTCACTGGACACAGTGGGTATACTCATGTAATCCCAGCACTTTGGAGGCAGACGCAAGAGGATCATGAGTTCAAGGCTAGCCTTGGTTACATATTGAGTTTGGAAGCCATCTTGGACTACAAGAAAATCTTTCTTTAAAAAAATAAAATGAACAAACAAAAACCTAGTAATTTCAGAGAGGTTCAAATCCAAAACCTGCAACATTCTTGGACCACCATGTGGCCTTCCTTTTCTTAACTATAAGTTTTTGTGTAATGGCTTAAAGATAAGGCCCCTATTACATGTGTCCTAAACAGAAATCAGGCTGCTTAAAAGAGAAACTATTCCTGTATGGAATTTAAAGATGGAAAATCGAGATTTTGAAAGAAGGAGCTCCCTGTAGGGAAGCTTTTCATGAGACCTTTCTTCTTATGAGATACCATGGAAGAAGATCTATAGTTCATGCTTGTGGACAGAGGTATATGCAGGTTCCTTTCAAAGAAGAGACAAAGCTGGTTGGCCACATAGAGCAAATTTAGGCTTGCTTTTATTTTATTCAATACTATTTACTTATTGTTTTGAAGGTCTCGGGTAGCCCAGGCTGGCCTTGATATCATTATGTAGCCAAGGATAACCCTGAACTTCTGAGATTACAGGCTTGATTACCACAGCTGGTTTCAGAGTTCTAAGAATCAAATCCAGGGCGTGATTTTTAAAGTAATTATTAGTATAGTCTTAGCTGTTAAAAGGTTTCCTGGTACCAAAGAATCCCCAAGAAAATATTGAAATACTGTGTATCCCTGTCACTGGCAAACACCTGTAATCCAGCAACCTGTCTGAACCTCACATCTCCATCACTAAAGGGATGAACAGCCAGCATGAACTTTCTGCTGTAACACAGCAGAAAGGAACACTGTCACCTATGAAACTTCTAGGCCTGGGTAGAACAGGATTTGACTCCATGGTGATAGCAGATTACAGAACATTTTAAGGCAGTAAAAGATCTGTATGACAAGAACTTCAATCTCTGAAGAAAGAAATAGAAGATCTCAGAAGATGGAAAGATCTCCCACGCTTATGGATTGGAAGGATTAATTTAGTAAAAATGGCCATCTTGCCAAAAGCAATCTACAGATTCAATGCAATCCCCATCAAAATTCCAAATCAATTCTTCATAGAGATAGAAAGAGCAATTTGCAAATTCATTTGGAATAACAAAAAACCCAGGATAGCGGGAACTATTCTCAACAATAAAAGAACTTCTGGGGGAATCACCATCCCTGACCTCAAACTGTACTACAGAGCAATGGTGATAAAAACTGCATGGTATTGGTACAGAGACTGGCAGGAAAATGAATGGAATAGAATTGAAGACTCAGAAATGAACCTACACACCTATGGTCACTTGATCTTTGACAAAGGAACTAAAACCATCCAGTGGAAAAAAGGACAGCACTTTCAACAAATGGTGCTGGTTCAACTGGAGGTCAACAAGTAAAAGGATGCAAATCAATCCATTTTTATCTCCTTGTACAAAGCTCAAGGTCAAGTGGATAAAGGACCTTCACATAAAACCAGATACACTGAAACTAATAGAAGAAAAGGTGGGGAAGAATCTTGAATAATTGGGCACAGGGGGAAAATTCCTGAACAGAACACCAGTGGCTTATCAAGAATTGACAAATGGGACCTCATAAAATTGCAAAGCTTCTGTAAGACAAATGACACTATCAATAGGACAAAATGGCAACCAACAGACTGGGAAAAGATCTTTACCAATCCTACATCTGATAGAGGGCTAATATCCAATATATACAAAGAACTCAAGAAATTAGACTTCAGACAACCAAATAACCCTATTTAAAAAATGGGATACAGAGCTAAACAAAGAATTCTCAACTAAGGAAACTTGGATGGCCAAGAAACACCTAAAGAAATGTTCAACATCCTTAGTCATCAGGGAAATGCAAATCAAAACAACCCTGAGATACCACCTGAGATAACACCAGTCGGAATGGCTACGATCAAAATCTAAGGTGATAGCAGATGCTGGCTAGGATGTGGAGAAAGAGGAACACTCCTGCATTCTTGGTGGGATTATAAGCTGGTACAGCCACTCTGGAAATCAGTCTAGCATCTCTTCAGAAAATTGGACATAACATTACCTGAGGACCCAGCTATACCACTCCTGGGCATATACCCAGAAGATGCTCCAACATATAACAGGGACACATGCTCCACTATGTTCATAGCAGCCTTATTTATCATAGCCAAAAGCTGGAAAGAACCCAGATGTCGTGCAACAGGAATGCATACAGAAAATGTGGTACATTTATACAATGGAGTATCACTCAGCTATTTAAAACAATGAATTTGAGAAATTCTTAGGCAAATGGATAGAACTAGAAAATATCATCCTGAGTGAGGTAACACAATCATAAAAGAACACACATGGTATACAACTCACTGACAATTGGATATTAGCCCAAAAGCTCACAATACCCAAGATATAACACACAGGTGCTGCATTCGTATTGAATACATTGAGCGAAGCCTTTAAAAGATAACTAAGGGAAATTCAGGCTGATCTCTATGAGTTCAAGGCCAGACTGGTCTACCTAGCAAGTTCCAGACCAGTTTGGGCCTCCACAGTAAGTCCTTGTTTAAAAAATAGATAAATAAAAATAGAATCGAGAGAGTATGATTATTATGGATGGAGCATAAAAATAACATTAAGAAATCGTTAGATTTTGAGTTCTATTATGGGGACATAAACAGTTTCTCCAAGATTAGGTGACTAGCACATAGGAGGAAAATGATACTGTGCAAGATGTTCACTGACATCTTGTGTGTGCGAAGTGGTTGCATGTGTGTGTACATAAGCATGCGGTTGCACAAGTATGTGCGTATACATGCGTATGAAGGTTGGAAGTTAATATCCAGTTTCCTCTTGATTTTCTTCTATCTTATATACTGAGTCTTGTCCTTCACCTGAATCCAGAGACTGCTGGTTCAGCTGCTCTAGCTAAGCAGCTGGCTCTGGAGACCTCTGACTCCAGCTCCTGAGGCTAGCATTACAGATGAGCCATCATACCCAACCTGACTTGACATGGGTCCTGGGAAATCAATCTGGATCTTCACATTTGCACGCAAGCACTTAACCCTGTGAGCTATGTCCTCAGTCCCTAGATTGACATCTTTAAAAAAAAAAAAATTGGGACAAATGTACAAATACATCTAAAATATTGGTAAGTATTAGGTCTCATGATTGGTGAATGAGATTCAAGCATTTTTACCTACTTATATGTATATCTGATCTTTTCTATAATCTCAAAACTTTAAAAACAGGAGATGAAGACTTAATAGAATTGGGAGAGAACCAAGCAAACAAACAAAAAACTAACAAGGAATTATGGTACATAACTGTACTTTTAATACTAAGAAGACTGAGGCTAAAGACAGAGGGCTCCAGGTTTAAAGAGTCTTACTATATCCAGGCTTATGCACTGGATATAGTAAGACTCTACTTCAAAGTCAAATAACAACAAAACTACCTGATCAGCTCATGTCATGAAAGACATGTATCAGCAGGTGCAGTTATTACAAAGAGTTAGCTCAGGACCCCTGGAACTAGGGAGCCCTCCACACAGGTCTGAGGGTGAAGCGTCTCCCGTGTGCCACTTGGATGCATTACCTGACAGTCCTTCAGTGCATTCTGAACAGAATTCTGATCGCCAATTTGATGCTGCTCTTTCAGCTTCCTCTCCTGGTTTGCAAACCAAGCTTTCAGAGCCTGTATGCTATTTTCATACTCTGACCACGACTCCAACAAGCCTTCCAACATCTGGATCTAAACAAATAGAAGGATGCAAATTCAATTTTTTTGTTTGAAAAATCAAATCATTGGCACAAAAATGATCCACTACAATCTCCTATGAGGTAAGAGTTCTTGGGAAGCAGCAGGGGTGTGGGAAAGACTATCATAAAAGGGCATCGCATACTTGCATGAAAATGGCCTTGCAAAGCCCCTGCATGGTAAAAATTAAAATGTGAAGATGAAATTCTTAGAATACAGTCTGTTGCATATGTAAATTCAGAAAATGAAGTTTATCAAATATCAGCTGATGGCTGTTATGGGTAAAGAAGAAAGTAAAAGGAAGAGAAATGAAGAGACATCTTTTTTAAAAAATCAGACTCATGAAATGTACAGCGTGGTAGGCTCAGAAGAGAGTCAAGGGGACTAAAGATGTCCGGAGCTAGGTCATCTACGGAAGCTCCCCCGTGCTTCATGTAGCTACACCACTTGTGCAATGGCTTCCTGCCAGCCGTAGCCTGCCCTCAGAGTCCTCATCAGGATCAGCACAGGCTGCCTAGCTAACTCACCTTCTCACCCACTCGACCTTGCAAGAGCTGCCAACTTTTATTCATTGCTCCAAGCTGCTCAGCAAAATCTGTCTTATCGCTGCGCTTGCTCTCCACGTCCTGACTGCTGATCTGGAGCACCGACTGGTTCACAAAGTCTGCCGTCAGCTGTTTGCAGTTAAGGTCTATCTTGAAACCCTGAAAGAGAGATGGGAGACTCAGACGAGAAGCTTCCGTGTGTAAAAGGCTTAGCGTGTTTCCTGGAGTTGGAAAGCCTTGAATGACACAACCTGTGCTTCTTTACATGACCTGCCATGTTAGGAGCTTGAATATGTATTCATGTATGTTTATAAAATTACACAAGGGGCTGGAGACAGGACTTACGAGGTTAAGGGCACTGGCTGTTCTTCTAAAGGTCTGAGTTCAATTCCCAGCCCATATGGTGGCTCACAACCATCTGTAATAAGATCTGGTGCCCTCTTCTGGCACACAGGTGTACATGCAGATAAAATACTGTGTATGTAATAAGTAAATAAATCTTAAAAGCAAAATGAAATTACACAAATATAAAAAGTATAATATAAATAGCATATGTATGATATGTAGAAATGGATGAATAATTATTTTTTAAATGTGTTAAAATCTGAATGCGTAATGTCCTCCATAGGTGGACACTTGGGCACTTGGTCCCATTCTGGATGTTCCCTGGGAAGGTTATCAAACCTTTAAAAATTAGAGGCTCACTGGAGGGCCTGAAGAAAGTACATAACCAGGGGAAGTTTTGGGGGCTTTATAGCCTGGCTTTACATTTTGCTCTCTATTTCTTTGCTTCCTGCATGCAGATGGAATGAGGTTGGCCAGCCTCACGCTCCTGTTGCCAGGCCTTTCCCTCTAACTGCATCCTCACTGGAAGTATTAGCCGGAATAAACCCTTTCTTTCCTAAGACGCTGTAGTCAGGGTATTTTAAATAAAAATAACAGTAACACTGCATCTTTACTTGATATTTCCATGTGCTTCCTTCTCAATGTCTCTGTCTGTTTACTGGATGGGGGATATACATTCGAAGTCCTGGTTTGAGTTTCTGAGCTCCTTCAAATAAAAGTCTAAGTGAATGAAAATGGAAACCTCAATGAGTCCGCTAGCTACCTTGTATTTCTGAAGGTATTCGTGGATTGCCTTGTAACCGATGGCATTTCTAATGTCCTCTTCATCCTTCAGGATGACACTTTCCATGAGTGAGATCCAACCCATGACCTCAGAAATGGCGTGGCGGGAAGGCAGCTTGTCCATCTGGAGCTGTGTAAGAAGAGACAGGATGGGTTCAAAACATTAGGGTTCAGATGTGACTCCTCCTAACACAGTGGTTCTCAACCTTCCTAACACCGTGACCCTTTAATACAGTCCCTTGTGTGGTGGTGACCCTCTTCCTTTTTTCCTGCTATTTCATAACTGCAATTTTACTACTTATATGAATTGTAATGTAAATATTTGCATTTTTCCAATGGTTGGAGGTGACCCTGTGAAAGGGTTATTTGACCCCCCCCCAAAGAGGTCATGACCTAGAGTGAGAATGGCTATATTAACAGAAGAGCCCTATGAAGGTTTCTACCAATACACCAAGAGAGATAATAGCCCTTTATAGTTCTCAGATCTCTGAAGCTTGAAACCTCAGGCAAACACAATAATACTCGTCACTTAATGCTCACTCAGTATCTCATACCATAAACATTGCATAAATATTAACTAATTAATCAAAACACCAGCAAGAAAACATATTCTCACTTTACAGCTAGTTTTATGAGTTTGAAAAAAATAACTCTTAACTACAAAACATTCAACAGATGTGTTTTGTTAATTATCTTGTAAAATCTCTGTGTATTGTGACTCGGGAATGCTAACAGAAAAAAAGGAAAATACCACATAGCAGGCAAACTATCATTTTCTCTGCTCCTTGGCACTCTAACGTTTATCCCTGAAAGCCAATTTCCCGAGTATTTAAGATATACTCAGAATTCGGAGTTTTACTTCATATGTCAAGCAATTATGCTCATCATGATTACAACGATTTGCAGAAACAAAGCAATCATTTAAATATGCATAAATATAAATTGCCTGGTATGTGGTGGATCATGCCTATAACCCTTTCAAAAGCTGAGGCAGGAGGATCACCACAAACTCAAGACCACCAGGGGCTACAAGATTGAGACCCAGTCTCCAAATATATATAAAATTAAATATATATGACCTAATGCTATGAAGCTTTGAAAGGAGAGAAAGATGGGATTGCTCCAGTTACCTAGGAATATAAAGCTATTGAAGAGAAACAGCATGTGTATTAAAAGCGTCTATCATACCTGGTCCGTAGTGGTCAATGTCAAAGAGACAAAACGATTAAACTGTTCTAGAGTTCCAGGAAAGTTAGACTTATTACTCCTCAGAATATAGTCATGAACTGAACAACAGTGTCCCATGTGGCGCTCCAAATACAATGGAAGACCCATAGAGTTATCATAAGCTAAGTAGCCTGTGCTGATCTCTTGGTTTGTGGGAAGTATGCACCGATGTTTGAACAATGGCACAGTGGACCAAGGATCTATTTATCAGAACATATCCCTGCTGTAAATGATGAGTGACTGCTCTTATATTGAGTAAAATTCAGTTTCCTCCTTGAATATAAGATGGCAGGTCTTTAAGAGATATTAGATGTTACAAATCTTCACACTTTTATGAGGTGCCTAGGTTCGCCCCATGAAATGTCAGTTCAAACAGGGTCAACATTCTCAAGTCAAGTTTTCAACACACACACACACACACACACACACACACACACACACACAAAGAGAGAGGCAGAGAGACAGACAGAGAGACCGAGAGAAAGGAGCAGGGGCCTGCTTTAGGGAGAAATGCCATCTGAAGTGTGGTCTGTAGAAATGGTTTCGTTTTAATACACGCTGCAACTGCAGAGAGAAAAGACAAGCTCCTAGATAACTCTAATCTGCACTTATATGCTGGGAATCAACGGTTACCAAATAAGCAAGCCCTTTCTCGGTACCTGATGAAGCTTCTCCTGCACGACAGGAATGCCTGTCAGTAGCTCAGTCCACTGGCTGTCCATGCGCGACAGCTCAGCACGCAGGGCAGCTGTGTCCACTTTCTTTAATCGCAGGAGCTGATTTCCTGTGCTTGTGACTGATGACTTGAGGGAAGATTTGGCATCAACTTCTTTAGAGAACTCCTTTAAGAAGAAAAGTCACAATGTTCAGTTTAGCATTAAATAGCTGGAACTTTTCGTTTAAGGACAGAGAGCCATCTGGAGTACAGACCAATTACTTCCTCATATCAAGGTCTCTGTCATGTGAGCTCTTTGGGGACAATCAAAGGTACCACACCTTTACATTCAAGTTAACCCAGTGCCTGAAAGGCAACCTGGAGCCTATGAGTCTGCATTAGTATTAGATACAAATTCAACCTCAGAACTATCTATGGCAATTTAGCTTCTTTTCTGTGTTTGTTGACAGCTGGTTTCCATTTATACTGATCCGTGAGTCTGGCCTGAGAAGCAAAATGAGACCCAAATGCCTTAGGTCCTCAGACTTACCAGAAAAGCGTTGAGATGATCCCGGACCATTTCCAGTTCTTGTGGGACCGTCACAGACTGTTGAGTCCAAAATGCCAGCCTGTCCTTTGCGGATTGTAACCAGTGAATCAGATCGGCGGCTTCACTTTGATACCTTTAGGCACATTAAGGAGTCAATTAAGGAAACATTGAATCTCTATTGTCTGTTGTCAGTTAAAACAAGAACCCCAAAAGACTCGGAAAAAAGTACACAAGGTTGATGCCTTTTCTTTTAATATTTATAGCTGAAGTCTGTCCTGGGTTTTCAGCATCCCTATTGCTAAGCTGAAAAATAAGAATATTTTTCTCTCTTCATGCACTGATGCCATTGGGAAATATTAGGTAATGTTTGAAAATAAAGGTGTTTGAAATAAAAGTGATGAAGAAACAGTGCTTCTGTTCAATAAACTTCAAATAACTGCCTCCCTTGAACACTTCCGTTAGGATTTCAGTTTGAAATATTGCCCCCAGCATGTGTGTTGAAGGCTTGGTCCCCAGTTGGTGGCACAATGTGGGAAAGTGTTGGGAATCTAGAAGAATTCAAGTGGAGACTAACAAGAGGATGTCATACAGAGCTATCCTGAGGGGTGCCAGGTCTCTGACATGTGTGCACACGCACATGCATGTTCACATACACGGTTCCTGGCAGCAATAAGGTGATCTGCCTCTTCTGTCATCTCTTCTTGCCACTACACTATTCTGCTCCAGGACCCAACATAATAGATCGGGCTTACCTGGGCCTGAAACCTCTGAAAAGTGAATGAAGATAAATATTCCTGCTGATAAATTGTTTGTCCCAGCTGTCACTCACAGCAATGACAATCTAACATACCCTCCATGGTCCTTGAGAAGGAATGTCTTACTCAGCAATGCCCCTGTCTCTAAGGCTTTGTAGTAACTAGACAAGGAAGGGGAGCGGGGGAGCACAACACCAATGTATTGGGTACCGATCTCCTTGCCAGTTTTAAGGAGAATCCCATCAGGATTTTCTGGTTGTCTTTGTTTCCTAAACTATGCCTTTGTCTAAATATGCAGATATTTTCCAAGCCCAGTATCAACTAGTCTTACTAATACACCACAGAGCTTATCAAAACACACACCAAATACTCATCCTACTACCTGGTCCAGTGCTTCAGTATGGTCTCCAGTCTGTGAAGTTCCTTGGATACTTTGTTCGTATTACTGAGCCAGCGTTCTCCCAGCTGATTTAGCAGACTTTCAAGCTCTGAACAGCTGACAGACATCAAAAGCCGCTTCCCGTCATCTAACACTTGATACAGTTTGGGCTGGTATTCATTAAGGCTGGATTTTAAATGCTAAAACGATCGATGACATTGGGTTAAAAGTTTGACTCAGTGCAGCTCCTGTCACTGAGTGTTATAATTCCTCTGATATCTATACCATTGGTATTGTCTGTTACCAAGCATAAACCATCCTCACTCTGCAGCTCTGAAAACTTGAAAACATATTTATCAAAATATAGACGTTCTCTTTTTTAATTTGTTAGGAACTTTGGATGTGTTTACAGCTATCAAGCTGAAATATCTCTAAAACTGTGACATCAATCCAATGTACAAAAAAAAAAAAAAAAAAAAAAAAAAAAAAAAAAGCTTGGTAGAAGTTCGGTGAAGATGCCTTGAAAGGTTTAAAAATGAGTGTCTCCTCAGAGGTCTGCCAGAGTCTGACATATTCAGAGGCAGATGCTCACAGCTAACCACTGATCTGTTCAAGGGGTTCCCAATGGAGGGGTTAGAGAGAAGACTGAAGGAGCTGAAAGGTTTTGTGGTCCCATGAGGAGAGCAACAATACCAACCAACCAGAGCTCCCAGGGTCTAAACCACCAGCTTGGGAGCACATAGGGAGGGACCCATGGCTCCAGCTGTATATGTAGGGGAGGATGGCCTTGTCGGGCATAGGTGGGAGAGGAGGTCCTTGGTCTCATGAAGGCTAGATGCTGAGTGGGGGGAATTTGAGGGTGGAGAGGTGGGAGTGGGGGGTAGGTGGGGGCACATCCTCATGGAAGCAGGAGGAGGGGGGATGGGATAGGGAGTTCCTGGGTGGTGGTGGGGAATAGGGTAAGAGGATAAAAATCTGAAATGTAAATATAATATCCAATAAAAAATGAGATAACTAGTTCCAAACGTGCTATTTGTCATCTGTTTGTAATCTATTGTCTATCATCCATTATCTGTTATCTATCTGTATACCTATTTATCATCTTTCTCAATCTATCATCCATGTATCGCTATCTATTTTTATCTCCCTATCATCTATATACCATCTATCTATGTATCTATCATCTATGGTCTATCTTTTTCACCTATCACCTATTTGTCAGTAGGTCTGTCTATCATATTTGTCAATCTATCATCTATGTTTTCTATCTATCTATCTATCTATCTATCTATCTATCTATCTACCTATAATCTATCATCTCTATCATCTGTATAGCACCTGTATTTATCTATGTATCTATCACATATCTCTCATCTATATATCATCTATCTATCTATGTACCTATCATCTATCTGTCTATTATCTATTTCACAGAGCTGAGAATCTACCTCATGGCAACATGCTTGTCAAGAAAGCCTCTACCCCTGCTACTGAGTGGCAGAGTGCAGACCAAGAGAGTTTTTTAATTAAGAAATTCTAATTAAATCCAGCAGATTATATGCACACACAAAAAGCATGAAACTAGGAGGAACCCTTGTGAGTAACAAGGCTTTAACCTTAGATAGAGGTCGATTAGAAAGGTCAAGTGGGGCTGGGGCTAAACCTCACTGTATAATATATGAAACCATCAAACAATAGTAAAATACACATACACTGTGAACATTGCAGACACAGTCTACGATGCGCCCATGAATTTCAGCAAATTTAAAGAAAAGTAAAGGATGAAATGAAGTTTATCACAAACTTGTTCAAATTCTGTTAAAAGTTATTGGCAAATTTCTAAAGGAAACATTGTCATTAACAGTATCACTGAGACATCCTTGGAGTCCAAACCTGGTAGAGAGTTGTCCTTTCCACAAGTCTGTCCTCACTCTCCTCTACCAGGCCCACACTTGGGATGCTGTTTTCTATCACCTCCAGCTGTCTGCTGAGCTCCTGGCAATTCTCATCCAGATGGGACCACATCTATAAACACAACAGTAGTTAA
This sequence comes from Arvicanthis niloticus, assembly GCF_011762505.2. NCBI lineage: Eukaryota > Metazoa > Chordata > Mammalia > Rodentia > Muridae > Arvicanthis > Arvicanthis niloticus. Next base: position 14,757,664 of record NC_133436.1, on the reverse strand, counting down.
TGGAATCCCTGCACTAGGGAGGCTGGCAAGAGGATCACAAGTTCAAGGACAGCCTGGGTTTTTAGCAACAAGGGGCCTCAGGAAAACAAAAACAAGCAACCAGCATACAAAAAGAATAGCATTTCCCCATGTGTGTAAAATTTGTAAGATAATCTGCTTCAAGTAATGTCAGAAATGTTTAGCTGGCATTTGTCTGGGGAAACAAATGATGGATCTAAAGCAAGTGACACAACGGTGGCCCTCAAAAGTGTGCAGCTCCATCCATCTCACAGTGTGTGTGTGTGTGTGTGTGGTCATGAAATTACAAGATGGGGAGGGGAGAAGTTGGAGGGATGAAAATGATATAAATATAGTATTTGTATATAAAATTCTCAGGAACTAAAACAAATTTAAAAAAGAAAGGAGATATAACTCCTAAAACTTTTAAGGAAAATGGGAAGATTAAAGGACTTGGGCCATCTTACGCAACTGAGCTAATTATTAACGAAAGGAAGGGACCCATCTACAAGTAATTTACACAGGGTTCTGTGGCTAATTACTTAGCTCTATGGACTATCTGTTTGGTGTTCAAGGTCATACATTTGTGCGCTGAGTCAAGGGCATTAGCTTGCAGACTCTTTCTACAATAAACCAGAGAGTAAATATTTTCAGCTTTATATTTTATTTATCTATTGCAACTGGTCTTGGCTGCTCCATTGGATGAAGACAGTTGGAGATTAACAAGCAAACCAATAAAACTATTATACCCAAATAACCTTTACATAAAACAGGCTACAATTGACCCAGGGGCCAACTCCTGTTCCAGAGTCTGGGCCCTGTTAAGAGGCAGCATCCTTTTTTCCTCATTATCTGTACGATCTGGTATTTAAAAGGCTGTTTGCTTCCCTGTAGAGACATCATTCTGCATTCTGAAGTCTGTGTTCTTGTTCCCTCATTGGATCACAGTCTCACTGAGGGCAGTCCTGGGAACATGTTTATATTTCCCTTGCCTGGGAATCTGGTGACAACTTGATAACTGCTGAGCGAATAAATACTTGATTTCTTCACTTACAACGAGTAAGCAGAAGCAAGTGAACAGAACGAGGGAATGGAATTTCTTGGGCAGAAGAGCAAATTCCTAGAACACTGTTTATGGTGGCTGTGGATCTTGAACCTTTATTTCATTATTTTGGTTTAGAGTTTCTGGGCTGCTGCTGTTCAACTTTTAAACTTTCAATGGTATATATATGTATCCATACGTTAACACGGGTGCAAGCACTTACAGAAGAGTCATGGGCCTCCCAATGTGGTACCTAGGAACCAAACTTATGTTCTCTATAAGAACAACAGGCGCTCTCTTCCTAACCACTGAGTCATCTCTCCAGCTCCCTGGATGGCTATTTTACAACAAATGAATCTTTACACCTTTGCTCTCAGACCAAAACAGTTTGTTCCCAGGCTGTCCTCTGGCTTCTAGATTCCAGTGACAGGTCTTAACACAAGAACAACTGCATGGATAGGGCCAGGGATATGTATTTTTCTAATTTCATGCTCCTACTTAGGTTTTTGGCTTGAACCTCAAGTCTGCGAGCATCTTTATACATACTAAGGTTGGGATTCACCCAGCTGACTCACAACACAACGTATCACATACCGAACGTAAATGAAAACCCACCACCCCATGGTTATAAGACAATATAATTCTAAAGGAGAGAGCCCAGGTAGCTCAGTTTTGCAGTCAGAAAGATGCTGACATGGGTGGTCTCACCTCTAGGATGTATTCAAGCTCCACCCCTCTCTTGTGAGCCTGCTTCAACACAGCAGAGGCCTGAGCCATGCGGTTCCTGTGGGACTGAGTTTCCTCCAAAACTGCAAAGCCAACGATCTTTCTGAAGAGCATTTCAGTCAAAATCATGTGTGATTCCAGGCCCTGGAAGTATTCCTGCAAGTTTTGTCAGGCAGAAGGAGGTCAGCAGCTCCTTTGGACATTAGCTTTAAATAAGAACTCTTACAACAGCGGAAGCTGATGGAACACAGTTAACGCAAAGGACGTATCATTCCACTGCCTCTCCCCTCCCCATCTCACCCTAATGAACCACCATCTTAACAGACACTGTGTGCTTCCTATAGGGCATTCCTGCAAAGTCTAGGCTCCGAGCTCCTAATTGGCCTTCCCTTTTAACTCTACTCAAGTACAGATGGCTCATCACTGTGCTACAGACACAAGTCTCCAAGATAAGCCCTTTCATCTGTGACTAGTTGATAAAGGAGCATTCTCTGCTGACATCCGTCGACCATGCCTGTCACACTCCGCGCCTCCTGTGTCCCTTGGATATATTAGTCCCCTCACTCTTGTCTTCAGATCTGGATACCTCTTTTTCTTGAGATGATTTCTTTTCCTTCCATGGCTGGGCTTAAGACCTACTCTTTCCAACTTACAGACTCTTCCTCTGCCTTGCTCAAGACAGATATCCAAGCATATCTAGGCATATAATACTTTGTTAACAACGATTTTACATTTCCTTTGTATTATATTTCCTTGCAATAGAACTGCATAAGCTTACACTTCTTAGATACTACCTTTTATATAAATAGATCTTCATTTATGTAAATAGAATCTCATTCTACCCCAGTTCTTCACCCAAGGACCACGGATGGAACTGAAGTACTAGACTAGACTATACATTCTTATTATAAACTCTTTACCCAACTCATGTCATCCTTATGACAATTCTGAAGGTCTGTGAATTACTTATCTGACCTTTTACAGGTGGTAGCATAGAGCCATCCAGTCTATGTAGCTAGCACAAGGTCATCCAGTTAAGTTGGGCAGAGTTGAAGTTTTAATTCCTATCAAATGACTGTAATGTTGCCCCCCCCCACCCCCCAACAAAGCTGTAGAGGTCACCCATAAAACCTAGACTGGACCGTACATTGATCACCAGCACCAGCACCATAATTGCTTTGTTGTGCCAGGAATCAAGATCAGTGCCCAAGACCCAAGAACACTGGGCACCGACTTTACCCATGAGGTATATGAGCAGCCTATGTTGTTTTATTGTTTATTCCCAGACAAAATCTCATGTATTCACTCCTGCTCAACTTGCTCTTTAGCCTAGGTAGGCCTTGAACTTGAAATCGAGATTACAATACAAGCCTGTGACAACAGGCCTAGCTTGGAACCATTATGATTAACCAACCATCAGTTGATGAAATGATTGTCTGGCTGAAAAAGACGTGCCAAGCCAAACATGCGCTGAGTCAAGCCTGCTTTCAACACAAGCTTACCTCCTGCTCTGGCCTTGGCAGCATTTCCAACGGCCAAAGGGTCCCCTGTGCAGCCGAAGTGGCAGCTGGGGTCTACTCCCTTAGAATTTTTTCCTAACTGAGTGTCTTTTCTCTGTTGTTCAATTGCTCCTTGATCCTAGTCTCCCTTCTGGAAAAACTCAGAGTGATCTTTTATTGCTATGGTCAGATTTGAGAAAAAACAGCTGTGAACTTTAAAGCAATGTTTTCATAGCCAAATGATAAGGCTTTAATAAATCATACAACTCTTTAGACAGAAAACCCCTGGGAGAAAATAGCAAAAAAAAAAAAAAAAATGTATAGTCCGCCTCCCCCCACAATCAAAAATAATAGCCCACCAGAGAGCCACACAACAGTAGAATGTCAATCATTTAAAACTCAGTGAGACTGTTTTGTTTTTCTTCTGGGATTTCCCATAGCCTTGGAGGCTGAGTCTGTGGCCTGGTAAACTATCCATAGTCATTGCTAAAAATGTGTTAAATTAGGAGTGTGTGTGTGTGTGTGTGTGTGTGTGTCTGTGTCTAAAACATGTATTTATTCATTAAGGAGTAATGAATCCGAGCTTCATTTGGAAACACACTAACGAAGCAATCTCGGGGTTCCCCAAGCCTGATTATGTGGTAAAAGCTGAAGAAAATCTCTGAGGCCAACAGCAACTACAGGGGAATGTGCTTAAGATCCAGGAGATCTGAATGACGCAAGTAACAGACACCAAAGCTGAATGGGCAGCCCTGTATTCCCAGAGTGAAGTGAGGAGTCTATGCCAGGACAGTGAAGGGGAGAGAGAGCACCGAGAGCTAGGTGGTCTAGAGGCCCTAGCAAATGCATAAGGGAAAACTGAGTACTGAATGCAGAATGTAGTTAGTGATGGGATCCACTGGTGGAGCTTTTATATCTCACACGCACAAAGTCCTGGGGTCCATCCCCAGGACCACATAAACATAAGCTTAGTTGCACATACTTTTAATTTCAGATCTCAGGAGGTAAAGGCAGGAGGATCAGAAGTTCAAGGTCACCTTTAGCTATACAGTGAGTTTGAGGCCAGCTTGAGCTACGTGAGACCCTGTCTTTTAAAAGAAAAAGAAAGAAAGAGAGAGAGAGAGAGGAAAAAGAGAGAGAGAGAAAGAGAGAGAGAGAGAGAGAGAGAGAGAGAGAGAGAGAGAGAGAGAATCGGGGTCCCTCTAAGGAAAGGCTATTAGTTTCTCTTTGATTAAAGTTTATATATGGCAAGAGTTGAGTTAACATTCATGGAGAAATGATAAGTAAAATTACTGATAAAATTACTTTTTAATTTAAAAAATTATACAAATACCCTTTACCATTTCTCTTTAGTCCAGAAGCTAGGGATTTGAACAAATGTCTATAGACCACTTAGATGTGTAATTATACAAATAGAATTCATAAAAACCAGGCATATTTGGTTTGAGATACCAAACCCCTCTATATAAAGGTTTGAGACTATGCTATTTCAGCTACGCTTTCCTGGTCTCTTCTCACCTTGTGCTTGCCGAGAAGTTGCTGGACCTCTTCTTTGGAGGATACAATGATCTTCTGGTCCCCTGCCATCTTCTCCTGCCCAGTGTCCAGCAGATCTACCAGATCTTGCAGAGCCTGATCATACTGACTCTTGAGAGCAAGGTTCTGGTTGAGGCTGCTCCTCCGGGAGCCGATGGTCACCAACAGCTCATCATACATGTCCTAAGGCAAAGACACCAACACCAGTCTCAACCACACAGTTGCAGCACTGAGCCCATCACCTGCCCAATACCCCAGCAAGGTCATGCCTCTCTGCAAATGGATCTTCCAGGGAGTCTCGGCATGGAAGCAAACTGCCTGTCTTCCTTATGAGCCTCCCTGGGGAGTATCTCAAAAAGGAAAAGAGACACTCTGGATGGCTGTCTCTAAACCTTGTAGTACGTATGCGTGGGGTCATGACTTTCCTGGGTTTTACCCTTGGTGAGCTCAAGCTCTCTTGTTCATCTTGCTTGGCAATCCAACATATTCTCTTTTGTTTTAAATTTGATTGTGCTCTTAACGAAGAAGTCATAAATCATAGAAGAAGAAGTAAAGAAAAACTAAATAAATAACATAATGTGGGAAGAACCATTGGGAGAAAAGTAAAATTAGAGACTTAGGCCAAATATTAGATACAATTTATATTTATTAAAGAGTAAACATATAGTGCTGAGGACATAGCCCACTAGTCTGGCACTTGGCTAGCATGCATAAGGCTTTGGTTTTGATCACTAGCACATTCACAAAACTTAATGTTTCAAGATCGAAGCAAGGGTGGGGGAGAGGGAGAGGGAAGGAAGGAGAGACGGAGAGACAGAGAGACAGAGAGATCATCTCAGCCGTTAACAGCACTGGCTGTTCTACCAGAGGCTCCAACATCCATATGGTGGCTCACAATCAACTGTAATTTTGAAGAGATCTAACACACTCTTCTGACTTCTGTGGCACCAGGCACACACATGCTGCCCAGACATACAGATAACCCAAATGCCCATACACATGAAAGTTAAAATAAATAAGATTCCAGGCAATCTAAAACAATGTATCTCCTAGAAATGACTTATGAGGCCATTTCCTGTCTTCGCTGGCTGTTGATCATCCATGATGTGATATAGGGTTAGGCTGAACAAAAATGTCCCCAAGATGAAGAGAGATGTCACAGAGAGAAAACCTGATTCTTATGGTTATCATGATCTTAACATTTATTTACTCTTGTAATAAATGAACAGAGTATCTCTCACATTGCTGTCTGCTAAACAGTATCAGATCTCAGAGCACCCTTGAAACAGAGCAAAAAAAACAAGGGACATTGATGTGAAGAGCAAAACCTTCAGACTTAAGGCAACTGGCTCTGCCAAATGTGGTAAAGTAAACAACTGTTTGATCTGGAAAGACTTTTTAGGAGATGGTGAGGCACCAAACAAAATTTACTGGAGGCATACGGATCTGATTAGTGCACCATACTGAGGTGGAGCAGCCAGAACTGTTCAATCTGGAAAAGTTCAACTTGAATGCTTATTTATGGCTATGACGTTTGATTCTTACACCTGACGCCAAAGCACTGTGGGAAAATGATCTAAAGGAAGGGCAAGCAGGCGGGGAAGGTTTGTCCTGTGACATTTCAAAATGTTAACCAAGGGCCTGAGACAGTTGAACTGAGAGTGACTTCTTGTTTGTAAGAGCCTTTGTGATTTCTCAGGAGAAGGACTTAGAACTTAGTGTTTCACTCAGTGCCCCAAGTGTTCTACAGTAATGCCCAGAGACAAAAACTAACCTATCATGTGCAGCGATATCCAACCGCACATAGTTTAAGAATACAGCTTGCTTTCCCAAACATGTCTTCACAGGTTTGGGAAGGTGTCTCAGTTCTGTCCTCTACCCCATGTTGTAGTTCTGCCAGGGTGTCAGAATTAACACTAAGTGGGTTTTTTCTTTATCTCTGAAAACTGATGGAAAATTCTGCATGCATTTCTAAACTTTGTAAGTTTTGTTGCTGGTTTGGAATTGAGCATTTGTATTACATTCCAGCATGTATGCCTGATAAACTCTCATTTGAAGCCTATGTTCTAAAAAGTCTTACCTTGAGTATTTACTCTGTTAAATCATCCCTAGAAATATATTATAATATTAGATGAAAATCCTCTTATCTTTAATTTTACTAGGTAGGGATCATAAGGATTATTATAAGGGTAATTATATTTTCAGGAGCATAAATAAATAAATAAATAAATAAATAAATGCTACCAATGAACTATAACATGGTGCTTAGATATCGCCATAAGGGCATGTGTCAAAAAAAAAAAAAATATGGATGCTGGCTGCATGAGACTTTAGATCATTCAATTGTACTAAAATTAGCCGAAAGTTCAGAAAAGTTTTGTTACTTCTAAATAAAAGTTGATGTTCTCTTTTTTTGTTGGGTCTTTGTGAGGTTTAAGTATGAGCGTAATTGTAGCTTCATAGAACGAATTGGGTAGTGTTCCTTCTGTTTCTATTCTAAATAAAAGTTGAGACCTAAATGATGTGACGTTTGTTTGAATAAATTTCCAATAAGATGGTGAAAACGTTTCCTTGATTTTCCATTAAGATGGGCCACTGAGGCTGAGCTACCTCACTGGAGATGGTACCTGGAGCTTGGAGAGTTCTTGCAGAGCAGACTGCTCCACTTGTAACTTGTCAGCCCGCCGTTTCAACTCAGAGATTCCACCATCGAGCTCCCTGAGTCCCTCTTCCGCCTGTTGGATGGCCTAGGTGAGATTCACAATGTTTCGTTCAGACTCTGAAGTACAATCCTGCCCCGCAGAAGCTTTTTGACTTTTTGTTATTTTTACTTTTACTTTCAAAAATTATTTTAAATACATAAGAAGAGAGTAACTTAAAAAACATACACACAAAAAGCATCAACACATACTACTGGAAAAAGAGACGGTCCTTTTATTATATTACATCAGCTTTATTAGGCAAGGAGGTGGGGTAGAACTAGGATGAAGAGCTGGGAGAGGAAAGGCCTCCTTAAACAAGCGGATGCGTAGATAAATCATCCTACGTCAGAAGTAATATGTAGGACAGACTGTGGATAAGGTATGCTCCTGAGATGCCTTGGGGACAATGTACCTTCCTAGAATGCAATGGAGAATCTCTGGACACTCTGCTGGTGGAGCAACAGGAAAGTGTGAGGAAAGCCTGGGAGATAAATGGTTGGTCCTCACTCTAAAGTGGCAAAGTCAATTAGCAAGGATTAAACTGGCTGAGCCTTGTCTGCCCAGGATGAGTTCTCGGGGAAGAGGAGACCTTGCCCTAGACTTCAAGGAGCTGACAGTCTTGGTCAGGATGCCGGTAGAAAACAAACCAAATCTCAATAGCATTTAGGTACTAAAATTCATGATGCAACTCATCTCTGACAGGGGAATGGAGGAGGGAGGACCAGACCAACAGACTCCGGTCTAAGTGGGTTTTTGGAAGAACTACAACCTAGTTGCCCTTGACAAGGAGAGGAGTCTGGTCTCCAGATGGCAGATGAAACACATGTCCTCCTTTTCCTGTCCTGAAACCTCTCTGATACAATAGTGAATATTTTGTTTGCTTGTTTTGGGAGTGCTTTCCTCCTTAAATCCGCTGGGGCAAGGAAACAGGGAAGACAATAAGACCAACAAGTTCTCAACGTTAGAATTCAGACAAATATACCAATTTTTACTAATGCTGAGAAAGCTGAATTCTGACCTAGTGGAAGAACTGCACCACCAAGTTTATAGCATTGGGAGTCTCAGTAACGTGGAAGACAGAGACAGAGTGCTGGCAAAAAGCTGCTGAGAGAATAGAAACCCTATCCCTGCTTCACGCCACATTGTCCTTTCTTCCGCAGATGAAAGGCTCAGGGTGCAGATGAAGTCTAGGGCAAGCTCTCCTCAGGTCTCCTATCTGGAGAAGGAAAAGGGCTTTCTAGACTAAGGGATGACAGATATGGCAGTAGGCTTCAGTGTTGGACTGAAAAGGGGAAAATTGGAGGAGGTTGTCCATGCCTATAATCCTGGAGGCAGCTCACCTACTAGCAATACCTTGGGGGAGGAAGAACAAAAGAAGGGAGGGAGCATGGGAGAGGGAAAGAGGCAGGGTGGAAGGGGAGAGGGATGGAGCAATAAAGAAAGGAAACAATGAGAGAGGAAAGGAGGAGGAGGAGAAAGAAAAGAAAGAAAATGGGGTCTAGAAATTACAAAACATTGTCCACAAGGCACCCCCAAGTCTACTCTGCTTCAGGAAGGGCTGTGGTCACTCCTCTACTGTCAAGAAAGATGGAGATTCATAAGCCCAACTGTGGGACCTTAAAACATAAACAGAGAGCTTGTTCAACAAACGGCCCAATGAACCAGTATCTCCTCAAAATTGTCAAGGGGAGGCAGATGAAAGGAAGAAATGAAAAGAATTAAATAAATTATTTGAAAAGTTTTCAAAATGGAAAGATAGAGCCCCAACCAGAAGAGCCTACTGGGTTCTCAGTATAGGGGATAAAAATAGGCCCTCCTATTTTTATCTTTAATAAGACATTCAATTGTGGTATTTCAAACCCTTGGGGATCTTTGGGAATTAGACAGATTTTGGGATTTCTCAAGTCAGCAATAAAAACAAGCATCTACAAACTAAGAGAAATGTATTTCTGACTCTGAGTTCTACAAAGAGCTAAACAATAAAGTAGGAGGAGCCTAGAACAAGAACATTTTGGGGGACTGAGGAGGTGGCTCAGTGGGTAAAGGGATCTACTGGCAACCCTAATTCATACTCCTAGGGACCACATAAAACCAGACATGACAGCAGGCATCTGTAATCAAAGTATCCCCACAGTGAGGTGGGCGGTGAGACAGGAAGCTTCAGAAGCTCACAAGCCAGCTACCCTGTCCATTCAGTGGTGAATACCAGAAGAGCCTCCTTCAATAGGGTGAAATTGGGAACCCACACCTGAGATTATCCTCTTTCTTTCCTACATCACGGAGGTCATTTCTGATGTCATTTTGAAGCTGCAAATTCCTTCAGTGCAGCAGCTATCACTGACCTTACTTCTGACCTCATCACATTCCATAAATATATGTAGAAGTGACCAAGTCAGTATCATTGGACACTTAAGCCAAATCCAATATTGAAGTCCAAAATATACATTGAATAAAAATGCCATAGCATGGCATTAATCAGTCTAAAAACATTTGACATCCCACACTAAAGCAGTGATCTGTAGTATATCTACTATTCTGGGACAGGCCTGTACATACCTGCATCTGTTCCACGATGGGCTGTTCAAACACATTTGCCAACTTCTGCAGAATGATGTATTTGTTGTCAGCTAATGATGTAAACAACACCTTCATGTCATTCTGAAGAAGAAAGCCATAAAAAGACAACATGTAAAATGCGGAAATAGAATGGTTAAAAATATCACACAGATTGAAGGAGATGATACACAGACACCTCTCTACCCCTGAGTATTTTATATAGCAGTTTCCTTTGAAATTAAAACCTTTTAACCTCAGGGGAAAACTGGTTTTAAAAGAGGATATTAAAGAATGGTGAAATAACAGCATGTTCTAAGAAGAGGTGAAAGATTCCTCCCTATAAGGAAACACATTAAGACAGGAAGAAAACAACTCAAAGGAAGTTCCTGAAACCGAGCAGATGCACTAGGCCTGTGCTTTACCCCAAGCATGTTTACGCAGTAAGAATTGATGGATTGGGCGTTGCTAATACATCTGCTCCATATTTCTAAAAGAACTTCAATAAAACTCACTAATCACCAAATTGGACCTCGGTGGCATCCTTATTTTACTCTGTCTTTTATTTCCCACTGGGGTAAGTGTACATTTGTTCACATGTCCTAGGAATTCAATGTCACACAATACCATGAGACTTTCTTTCTTCCAGGACCCTCTACAGACATCTAATTCTAGAGAGGCTTACGTCCTTTAGATAAAACCCTATAGTTATATAGTGTTGTATATAACCAGTGCATGTCCTTCCAGATATATTATTTTAACAACCTTGGGCTTTTAAAATCAATTTTTAATTGTAAAACTTTTAAGATTTAGTTTTTATTTAACTGTATGTATCTGAGCATGTGAACAAAAGTACCCAGGAAGGATGGAAGAGGGCATCAGATACCCTGGAACTGGATCAACAGGTAGCAAGGGTGTTGGGAACCAACTCTAGTCCTCTGGAAGAATAGCATGTGCGCTTAAAGGCTGAGCCATCTCCCCAGTATATATTTTTGACTTATTAAAAAGTATGAAAAATCAAAGCTATCTATGTATATCAAAGATACAGAAAATGGCATTACAAAAAGTTCTCAGCTGAGTCTTATGTTTATAAACATCATTCCTCTAATATCCAGTACATATTTATATTGAGTGAGACATATACAAAGAAGAGATAGCCACCCAAATTTCTATACTCATTTCAAAGGGCACTGTGTGCCAAAAACAATAATTATAAAAATGCTGATACATTCCCCAAAAAATAAGCTAATAAGGTCTTTTCTTTTTCTTTCTTTTGTGTTTTTAGTTTTGTCATTGTTGTTTCTCTTGATTTATGGTACTCAGGTTGATCTCAGAGCCTCTTGCATGCTAGGGATGTTTCTCACTGACATACCACATCTGTTCTTTGTTTCAATTTTCTTTTAAGACACGAGTCTTGCTAAGTCAGCCAGACTGCCCTTAACTTGCAATCCTTCTACCTCAAACTTGAGAGAACGGAGACCAAAGGCATTTGCCACCAAGCCTGGACCTATCTCTTATGAGTTAGCAAACAGGGAGGAGGGGTTGTCTGGTCATCACGGGTTGACATTTGACGTTTACCTCATGGTATCCTCGTCAGTGAGGAAGTGGTCATGGAACAAGACAGCACATTCCCCAAGCAGGAATATGAAAATTTAGCTTTCTTCAAGGGAATCGCACTGGGGAAACAAACTATGCTTAAAGGGAAGCTACAAGCCCAGCAGCAGATGCCAACAGAAAGTGGACTTAACAGTATCCTTGGAGATTCTTTGTCTCATAATGTTGTGTCAGGGCTTTTCCTTCTTTTTAAAACAATTATCATATATATGATAATTTTTTTTCTCTTTCTTCTTTCCTACAGGGGCTTTGTGTGTACATGATGGCTCCAAGCTTAATGTTTTTATAGGATTCCTACATGTTCAAAAGAAGATCTCTTTCTTGTGTCTTCTCTTGGGTTTTTTTTTTATTTCTGTTTGTTTTATCCAGTTCTTATATGTTAGCTTTTGTTTTATGCCTTGTATTATATTATATTATATTATATCATCATACCATATTGCCATAAAAGCCTGTTTGTTTCCTAATGAAAGATAGAAAGAACATGGATCTGGACGGAAGGGGAGGTGGGGAGAAGCTGGAAGGGGGAGGAGAAGGGGAAATGGTAACCAGGATCTATTGTGTGAGAAAAAAAAAATCTATTTTCAATAAAAGAAAAGAAAAAGTTGACTTATTCTTGGATAAAATTTGTTTAAATTGAGGGGAAAAGAGAATCTATGCAAGGGCTGGAGAGATGGCTCAGAAGTTAAGAGTACTTTCTGCTCATGCAGAGGACCCAAGTTTGGTTTCTAGTATCCACATGGCCTCTTGCAACTGTCTCCAACACCAGTTCCAGGGAATCCAGGGCCCTATTTTGACTTCTTAGGGTACTAGTGTTATACACACATACATGCAGGTAAAACACTCCTGCCATAAAATAAAAGTAAATATATTCTTTAAAATGAATGTACGCAGGCATCATAATGCAAGGCTACAAAGCAGAATAATGTAGAAATTGAGCAAAATAATTTGAGGACTGGTGGTATGTTGAGTCCTGTAGTATATTTTTAGCATGCAAAAGTTCCAAGGTTTGATCACTAGAAATGATAAAGAAGAAGGGAAAGAGGCAAGAGGAAGGGAGAGATGGAGAGAGGAAAGAACGAAGGGAGGGAAGGAGGGAAGAAGGGAGGGGGAAGGGGCTGAAATGAGAATATGGTGTTGAAAGTGTGAAAGGCAACAGTTGTCACTAACCAAAACTCAATCTGAGCTGCAAGCTCAGAAGCCAGAGAAATAGGAAATCATTCTGAGTACTGGAGAAATAATGAGTTTTTCATGGGTTCCAAATATGATCTTATTACTCAGCGACATTCAAGGAGAGGTCACAGGCTCTTAGAATTACCACAATAACTTTTTAAATAAGCCAAATGTAAAATGTTTCTCATTCATTTGACTAAAGTCAAAAGCAAGAAGCCCTAACCATTGCCCATGATAGGGGTATCTATTTACTTCTGAGTGTCCATCGGTGTCTACATATACTCAAGGCTGTGTCAGCTCTCTTCATCTAAAGAACTGAGTAGAAGTAACCTAACATGGTTTAGAAACGAAGTGTGAACCTTTCCTTTATACCCGCTATGTCTTTTCTGTAGGGTGTTTCCCCTGTGTCCTACTTAACATATAAGGAAACATAGTTGTTATTTCTAGAAGCCATGGTAACTATTGGGAAAGACTAATTGAGAGAACAATAAGGTGGTTTGTGGAAAAATTGCTAAGAATTGCTGGGTAGTGGCAATGGCTTTATGCTCATTGTTTTCTTCAGAATAAAAAACAAGGAGGAATAAATCCAAAGGATGCAACAAATTGTCATTACTATGCTTGTGACACAGCAGTAATTAAGGAATCAGTACATAATAGATATAACAGATATTACCATTTATTTATTTCAATCAGAGACTAAAGGGAGGCTAAGAGTCATTTGAAGAGCAAATTCATAGACATTCTGAAGCCTTGAAATTGGTAATGCTGACTTGCTGTTATTACAGAATTTCTTAGCCTCTCACTTTTTAAAAGTCACTTAAAATATTCAGTATTTTTCAAAATACTGAAATTTGCTTGGGATTAAATCTATGGGTTAAAAACTAGAATAGTGACAGCTAATTTGATTGTGACACACTTAATATTCAACACATACAGATCCTTCAATTAAATCAGAACATCAACATTTGAATTGTCAATTTCTGTTTGTGAGCTGGCTGCCAACAAACAAGTGGAAACTTCTTTGCCCAAGAAAAACCGAGAACATGATTTAAAGAGAATTTCGTGATTACATGTTATTTCCATGATCCCCTATGACTAACTAAATTCTGAAGAAATCATGCTTAGTTAATATTTTACTGTCGCTGGTTATAATTATCAAACTCAAAACTGCCATAAGTATTAACTTGGTATAAGCAACTAGACAGAAGTAAATACAGTTTTGAGGGGTTTACAATTGCATGGCTAAGCAAGCATCTTGTGTGGCTTACAGACTAAAATGCTGTAATAATCTGGCAACTTTCTTCATAGACAATACATTTTAGAGTGGTGAAAATTATTTTTTTCATACTGTAATGGGCCTGGTGCCTTTCCAGGCACAGTCAGTATACATGTGTGCAAAATATAACACCCAAAAAATTCAACACTGCTTTTCCGATTCCAAGTAAATTTCTCTTTCCTTGTTCTATACCATGCATTCTAACAAACACAGATGTGAATCCCACCAAGGCCATTCCTCCGTGCCATAGTGTCACACACTCAGATGCCTACTGTGATTCTTCACCTGCATATCTTAATGCCAACTATACCTCCATCAAAGCACTTCCAAGAGTATAGTCTACTTTGCTGGCCAGTGGTACTGCTATCTTTCTGCCTCCCTTGTTTGTTGAGGCCTTCAGATGTGAAAGCCAGCATCCTTGGGCTCTTTAGTGGGTATCCTTTCCCTCATTCCTCCCATCCAAGCCATCACCTAATGCCTTTCTACTCAAAATGAATCTCGAGTCACTTTCCTGCCCACTGATCCCATACTTTGTAATGCAGAAATGCTCTCTTAAATCCCTTCCCACCTCTTGAGCACCGCATAAACCTGGAGAAGTAATGTAAACTTTCCACTGACTTGGGAGCCTTTGTCTTTTTTAACCATACTCAATAACAAAATATGATGATGACAAAATTTGTTGAGTACTTGTTATGTATTAGGGTCTACTGAGAGTGTCTTAAAGGGTTTAACTTATTGAAGCCTTACAATATTGTGAGGCAGTGACTGAGGGTATAGTTGAGGACACCGAGGCTCAACGTCATGAAGCAATTAAGAATATACAGCAGCAAGAGACAAAGCTGAAATTTGAAGCACATGGCTGTGGAGACCGGAGAGCCTGGGCTGCTTAGTGAGTCAAAGGCCAGTCCACAGGATTGGTTTTATAACTGAGGATGGCAAATAAAGCCAATAAAATAAACTTGTTGGATTCACGGACTTAGTCTTAATCTTCATTCTGTTTGAACAACATATACCTAGTAGGGATACTATAGAGATTTAGAAATGATTCATATAAAATATCTGTTCATATAAAATATATACATATAAAATGTTATTTATTTCATGTATGTGTGCCACAGTACATATGTCAAGGTAAAAGGATAACATGTGGGAGTCAGTTATATTCTTCTAGAAAGGAGGCTCAAGGGATTAAATCCAGGTCTTCAGGCTTAGCAGCAAGACCCTTTAACCACTGGACCATCTTTCCATCTCTCATTTCTACTTTTAAGACTACAGATTATTTGAAAGTGGTAATGATCTGTCCCTTTATATGACTATCTAGAAAGTTCCATGTTTCTTGGTGAATGTAACATTTAATACTTCATAGAAACTTTTAAAAAAGATTTTGAATTACATCAAACTCTCCCATGTTTGCTCAAAATAGCTTCTGTTGGACTTAAGTATTCTGAAAAGGGTCCTTTTTATTGGGCATGAAAGACATCAAGGAGGAACTCAAGGGTGGGGAAGTGGGAGTGGGTGGTTGGGTGGAGGCACATCTTCATAGAAGCAGGAGGAGAGGGGATGGGATTGGGGGTTCCTAGTTAGGGAAAAGGAATGGGGAAAGGAGATAACATCTTAAATGTAAATAAAACATCAAATAAAAATATCATAAAAAAAGAAAGACATCAATACTAAAAGTTTATCAGTGACTTTTCTACTTTTTCCAGTGACTCGAGACCAAAAAGGTTTCATAAGCACAAAATTACGTATCTGGCCCTGGGATTCTAATATGGCAGTGAAAAGTAATAAATCTTGAGTTAGGATTGGAAAGTAGTGTAATAGTTTCCAATGTAATTCTGAGAGACGTAGAAGAAATTAGACCACAGCCATTTCAAAACCTTTTGAGAGTAGTGTGTTTTCAATATTCCAGCACTTCTTGCATGTTCTTTGGTAACAAGAATTAAACTCTACTATTACCAACTGGAAATTACAATAAATGGTAATGTAGATTTTATTGGTTGAATTTAAACTTATATTCAACTCTTAATTTGACTAAGCAGTTTTCTCAACCTTCCAAATTCTAAAAGCATGATACTTGGCTTTCTAAATCTTTAGTTCAATCCACCTGTTTTTCTGCAATGTTCTAGCTCTTTGTAATCCATTAAAAATGTTTATAAGATGGGCTGACAGAGAGCTCAGACACTAAGATGCTTATATGGCAAACACAAAGACGTGAGTTTGATCCACAGAACCCATGTAAAGAGTTAGTTATAGTAAAGCACCCTTGTAATCTCCAGCCCTGGAGAGGAAGGGATGAGATCCCTGGGCTTCACTAGGCAGCCAGCCTACTTTAAGAACAGTGAGTCACGGGTTCTTTATGCTTCAAAACAATGTGCATGGGCCAGAAAGATGGCTCAGTGTATAATGAGCATCTTCCCCGGGACTCCCATTGTAGGAGGAGACAATGGACTCATATGAGTTGTCCTCTGACTTCAACATTCATGCTTCCCACCCCCATATACACATATTAGATAAGGAAATGAAGTAAAAGTTAAAATGAATATAAGGTAGATGATTCCTGAGGAATGACCCCCCACACGTATGCACACCTGCGTGTGCATGTGCATTCACACAAACCCTCAGATACCTCACTACAAACACGCCACACATAGAAAATGCTTGGAAGATACTCTTTGCTGATGGTTATCACTGTTCCTTTAAAATGGCCCAAACCCTTTGTGTCCTCTCATTTACCTGAAAACTGAGGATTTGCTGGAGTCTTTCCTTCATCTGATGACATCTCTGATCCACTACTGAGTCCAGCAGGGATAATCTGCCCAAAAGACAACCCAGAGTGTCTTCGATGACATCCCGGTTGTCACTGTCCTCTGGGAATGCTTGGGAAAACAAGTTCTTGTTCTTATCCATTTCTTCAGACATTTCCTTAATGTCCTTGGCAAGAGCCTAGGGTTGATGAAAGCCAAGCTTTACCTCATTGTTTGGATTTCTATAAATCAAGTTATGGGCCCCTGGGAAGTCTAGGAAACCTTGCACTTAGCAAAAATTACACTGATACAAGCTGAGTCTCTTTTGGGAACTTCTATAGATCACAGGTAAGTTGTTCTAGCAGAGTTTTTTCTCAGAGACTTTATATCATTAGATAATAATAATATGCATTGCTAAAAATTAACTTTTAAAAAATTAAATGCTGGTTAGGAATTTGGTCCTTATAGTTTGTGCTTCATACAGGGAGGATTTGAAATGTAGGATAACCCAGAGTTCTCCATTTCTTCTCTTCTTACACTCACATTAAAAATCTATACAAGTACATATCATACATATATTTGAGAACTTTTTATGATTAAAAAATTCTGTCCCACACTATGTTTCTTGGAAACAAGCCCCAGCACTTTGTTAGAGCTGTCTTGCTCTTGGTATTCTTTAGATGTATATAACTACCCATTTCTAGTTGTAATTGCTTTGAAATTTCATGCATGGAACAGAAACTGTCAACCTTACCTCCTGGTTGAAGAGACAAGCTTCTGTTTCTTCTGGCAAAAGTGCTGTGGCCACAAATAAACGCTCTTCAACGTCATCCAACCAGGTGGAAGTGGCTGAGACTCCGTCGTACAACTTCTGCTCCAAGTGAATGTTCTGTCTGTCTGTCCCTCCACTCTGGGTGTGGGGGGAGGGAAGGGGACACAGAGAGACACTCAAAACAAATAGAACAGTCAATTTCAATCCAGGTGTAATGGTACAGACCTGTGACCCCAGCTCTTGGGAATTGAAGTCAGAAAGATGAAGCATTTAAGCTCATCCTCACCTAAGTAGCTAATTTAAGGACAACTTTAGTATAAGACACCCTGCCTATACCCCTCCACTCCCAACTCATCTTTCAGTAAATAATAATAATAATAATAATAATAATAATAATAATAATAATAATAATAATAATAATTTCAGTATTTTGAAGAACTGTAGAGAAATACAAAGCAAAATGAGATCCGGGAATCAGCTCCTTTAAGCCCAGGGACTCATCACCAGTGCTAGGCCTCAACAGTCATGGCAGAGATGGAACAACTTTGCAGAGAACAGATGAACCAGTCCCAGAAAGACAAGACAAAGTACAATGATAGTCCAGGTGTACCTGTGACGACACCTCCCCAAAGGCCTGGCTCAGTCCATCCAGCAAGGACGTCACTGAAGACTTATCTTGAGTCTGTGCTTCCCCTCTGAACGGTAGCACTCCTGACAGTAGTCTGTTGGGACTGCTGTAAAGCTGTGGGTAAACAGAGGTGGCTTACTTAAGAGTAGGTGAGCCATGCATAGTTTTCTAACTTGGAGGTCCACACAAAGTAAGTTATTGGAAACCTTGGCCAGAGAAATAATATGAACTTCCCAACATACCGCATCACTGCATACAGTGGCCAGATTCAGTCACAATCATGATTTTTTTAATGATGGAATAGAAAAAAAAATGGTAGAAATACCAGAACTTTTGCCACGGCTACCCCAAAAATGTCTTCCCAGCTTAATCTCTATCTTTAGAAAAAGAATTCATCCTAATTATCTGCCAGACAATGGTCTCCTTTCTTTTAGTATTCACTTCTTCTAACTGCTTTTAGAATCCTTCCATGAGGGCCATCGTCAGCACAAGCATTCAAATGCTTTGGAGATGTTGCCAATGAAACTCGGTCTTATGGCTTTTCACAAACACTTCACCCTCATTTGATTGATTGATTGATTGATTGATTGATTGACTGAGGCTCTCTTCTGGATTCCTGTTTGTGGACTGGAGCCTGCCATAGCCACTTACTTCCTCAGGAATGTGTGAAAAGTTGGGTTACAGGTTTGCAGAAGGTAGAACAGTATTTACCCCCAAATCCATAAATGCCCTACAAGTAAAGAGATGAAGAAACATCCCATTGGAGAGACTGAGTCCATTGACTCCTTGAGCTATTTAATTTCAGGCTCCCCAGATTGCATCAGCTTTTTCACTTGAGAGAAGTAAGTATATCTTATGTATAAAGTGTCCCATCAGCAGTTACAAAAGGAGAGACTTTGGAACATACAAATCTACATCCCGGATCCAGCATTGCTTCTCCTAGATCATCACATCCTAGATCATCACATCCTAGATCATCACATCCTGAGACTTCCATCTCCACTTCCCAAATCTACATGTCTACAAAGTAAACATCAGGCCTCTCACAGCCAAGTGTTGCTAGAGATGCTTAGATCTAAGTGTAAAACAGGCCTGCTGAGTTTTCTCCCCTTGACTCTGAGCAACGGGGACTCTGGACCTCTTATCTACTTCCTGTTCACTCTTCACACCAGAGGAAAACCAGTGGTCCCCAAAAGGAAGTGCCCTGATGCAAAACAGGCTGTAAAATCAAGAGGACAGCCGAAGCTTTCTACCTGAAAGATGAAAGTCCAAGAAGGTCAGCAACACGAACCTTCTTAGACGTCATAGAAGCATGATGATGGCAAAGGACAGATGGGTCTAGTAATCTTAGCATGGAAAATGCTGGATGCCAACACTGACAGGAAATGTAGTTCTCCACAATGACATAGGTCCTTGGTGCTAAGGGAGTCATGTAGGTGCTATGGCCTGAGTGCACAATGAATTGAAGAGTGGGCTTAGGCTTCTAAGGGATGGGAAATAAAGAAGAATCAAAGAAACATGTGATGCAACAGTTTATTTGACATAGTGCAGTCACAAAAGAATGAGGTCTCTAATTCAGGGCTGTACCTCCTGCTTACATCTAACAAAATGGAAAACTCCTGTGGCATGAAGGTAAGCCAGAGTCTGACTACCTTTGGGAGAGCTACCTCAGAAAGTCTAGCTTCAGGTGTGAGAAACATTTGACCAGGGTTCACTCAGACAGATAGGAAGTCTGTGCAAAAGACATAGAATATTAGTGTCGGGGTGGATGATGTGATTCTGGCACAAAAATACCCAAGAATGGAGTGCTTTTAGCCAGAGCTAATGGCAATTCCTGCAGATTCGTTGGCGCAAAGAGGAGCGCAAAGAGACAGAAGGTAAGGCCTGCCAGGAGTTTTTGGAAAATGGTTCTGTCGGAAGAAATGCAACAGTCTGTCACCACACTATTCTTTTACTTATTCTTGTCAGGTTGCCTTCCTTGAAAGCTCCCGCCCATCTCTGTCTATCACCCTTCATTTCCTGTACAGCTAGCTCATCTATTTTACATATCCTGGGCCAAGTGATGACAACAGCAGATTCTTCAGGACCAACAGTAAAGGCCCTAGGACTTACCCCACTTGGGGGGGGGGGCAAAATGCTGTCCTACAGTGAGCTAGGTGGACATTGCTAACTCAGAACTGAGCCCTGGGACTCTGTCCCCATTCCCCTCTGAGCCACAGCTATGGTAGGCAACACAGCCATACCTGGGTTTCTGGCTTGCTCAATACCCCTCCTTTAACCTCCCCTTTGGTTTCCAGCTTCTGCAAAGACTGAACCATTAATTATTACTTTTCTGGAACTTTCTGTTGCCTTGGATTTTGCATGCATGTTGGAACTGAGCCCAATATCACACAATATCCATACCAGGAACTGGCCTTCTGATGGGCCAGTTAACTGCCCTACTTGACCACTGGCTTCCCTTGTTTTCAAGACCCTCTAAGTCTCCAATATGTTTCTCATTAAAACCTTTCAAAGTATTCAAGACTGGAAGTAACAGTGGAAAGTGGGGTGACCTAGTAGTTAAATTTCAGATTTGTGGAAATCCTCTTGATATGTATACCCTTGGATTGAAACCATAATTTTCAAAGTTGAAAGTTAAATTGAACTTTTATGGCTCATGCTAATAAAAACCCATCAGTCATTAATCATCTTTAGGGGAAAAAAATGTAGAAATCAGATAAATTTTCACATACAACGCCAAGTACTGTGGGAAATGTAAGGCATGCCTTGTGAAGTAAAATACAAGATGGATAACTTGCCTCATACGTAATCTCAGAGTTGTATAATGCACTCATTATACAATTCATCATAAAATTTCAGAATATACAATGAAAATACAGAGTGTTATATAGCTTCACTCCCTTAGCATAAGCTGTGCATCTATCAGTTAATACAGTAAAGCTAAATTTAGGCAGAACATGGGGTTTCATGCTGGTAATCCCACACCCCAGGAGGCATGGTGAAGGATCAGGCAACCCTCAGCTCTGCAGCAAATTCTAGAATAACTTGGGTCACAGGAGACCCTGTTTCACAAGCCCCAAGGGAAACGAAGAAATAGAGAAAATGGCTGATACCACTTGTTCTTGTTCTTGTTCCTGTTCCAGAACATTCTGTAGTAGCTTCTGCTTGGCACTAAACTCTTGGTGTAGGCTTTCCCACTTCACTCTCATCTGGTCTTCAACAAATGATTTTGCTCCTTCCATCCCCAACTCCTGGGATAACACATCAGGTTTTTCACTATTAGAAGAATAAACAGTTTAAGTTTACAATGTGTGCAAAAAAGAAAGAAAGAAAAAAAGAGAGAGAGAGAGAGCGAGCTAGAGAGAGATAAGGGGAAAAATGAGACAGATAACCTATTTGGTATTCGCAGACCTGGCCTCAAAAATTAGAACAAGATTATCTTTCTTACTCATGAGCTTATGCCTTCAAAAAAATTAAAAGTTAAAATAGAAACACTGAGACTGTAAGCATATTTTCTTCATATATCTAATAATGAACACAGGAATATTAAAAGCACATTGAAAATGGCCAAGTTTGACATAAACTATAGTATGACCACGGACTAATATCCTTTGATAATCAGCCTATAAATTGGTTCGAAATTGGAAAATGTTAGTCTAATGAGATCTTTCACTATGATGCATATATGGGACATTCCGGACACACTGTAGAGGGCCAGATGAGGGGACGAGCAGATGCTGTGCTGTGTGGAGGATCCCAGGTCCGTTGAAGGACAGCAGGGATCCCAGGTCTATCTGAGGCTGAGAACAGGCATTGGGGGCAGGGAGGGGTGAGCTGGGGTAAAACACTAGCCTTGGCATGAACGAGGCCCTGAGTTCCATCCCCAGGGTGCAGAAGGCAAGAAAGGGAAGCATGGTGCCCATGAGAGCAGTTAGCACTGGGACACAGGGTGACTTGTGCCACATGAGTGAGCATGACACTCATATTACATAATTTTGAAAATTAGAACATACATAATGCCTACAGCTCTATGTGACGAACGGCTACCATCCAGTACGAGGAAATTTATGATCTACCTGTTGACAAACATTGACCTTAAAAATTAATGTTGAAAAAAAGATGCCTCTAATTGAATGGATTTAAAAACCACACACACACACACACACACACACACACTTTCAGCAGAACAGAAAGGAGGTGGAAACCTCCTATAAAATTAAATCTCTTTATTGTAGTTTCTTCTACGTTGGTTACAATGTAACTGTTTCCATTCATTGTTTGCATGAAAATTCATACAGAACCAAGGGAGTAGTTACCATTCATATTCTTATGCTTCATCACTGACACACATAAACGTAGCAGCAAGTTAGTTTTACATTAGAAAGTTCTCTTTTTCATTTCTTATGGGAAAAAAATTTTTTTAATGTCGATGAATTCCAAGCTGGAGTTCCGTCACAGCCTTAGAAGTAACTGGGGACTTGACAGGGGGATGTGAGCTGGACTCAATTACACTGAAGGGTGATTTTTCTAAGGAATTTATAGAACCATTGAAGAATTCTTAAGTGGTATTTTTTTTTTTTTTTTTTTTTTTTTAGTTAATCTTCACAGAAAGCTAGCACAGCAGGGAAAATTTCTTTTTACACAAGCTTAATATTTGAAAGAGCAACTAAAGCAACTTGTAGATGTTTATCTGTTGTCTGGGTTCTAGCCAATGCTGAAGGCCAAGGAGAAGGGAGAGAAAAAAAAAAACAATAATAGCAACTTTTTTTAACCACAAGAAACTTGCATAAGATTCCCACAGTTCTTTTGTGGAACCGACTGTCTGCCAAGCAGGCAGCACTAGCTATCCCCTTCGAAAAAGCAGAGGCATAAGTAAAAGGCAAGACAAACTGACGGATGTGTGAATGAACGAATGACTTAGAGCTGTGAGCAGGTAGCAAGACTAAAGATCCTCTGCTCTGCTAGCCTGGACAAGTGCTCCCTTTGTTTGGGACTTTGGTGCTGATGTATTTTAAAGACCTTATCACACACAGATCTTTCTAAACATGGTGAATCGTAGTAATTATTTTAGCTCGTTCACAGTTTCGGGGTGACTTAAATGCAAAAGGTAAGCATCCAATAATATCCACAATGCATCAACACTCAGAATCACAGCACCAGTGTGACTAAACTACAAAAACATCTGCTATCTCGAGTGATCCATACGAACACAGTATGTTGTTTTAACTCACAGTGTTCCTTAGTTTCCAAGTGTATGATTTCTGATGCCACGATGTAATTTTGTTGAAGATTATAAGTATATGCAGTTTTTTTTCTTAATGCTAGTAGGTACTTCTGCCTTTTCAATTAGTTGGTGTTATAAATAATATTTTAGAATATCTGTCTAACATATACTTTTAACTGTATCACTTCTGTTAAAACAGTGTTTAGAATCAAGAAACAGTCAAAAGTGCTGGCCAGGAGATATAAGCAAAGGCTGCACATAGACACACAGGTTTTACTTAAAACCTTTTTTAAAAAAAGTACTTTAGAGCCAGCCAGGCAGTGCTGAGGCACACCTTTGATTCCAGCACTTGGGAAGCAGAGGCAGGGGGATCTCTGTAAGTTTGAGGCCAGCTTGGTCTACAGAGTGAGTCTGGGGAAACCAGAGTTACACAGAGAATATCTGGTATGACAAACAAAAACAAATAAAAAAAAGTTTCTCTTTGTATCATTATCAAACTGTTTTTGTATTGATGGTTGCTGCTTATTATTCTAACTCTGTAGATAAGCAAGCCAAGACCCCAAGGTGAGTGGCTCAAGACACAGGCGTAGCCCACCGGCTACAGTTCCGTTACCTTTCCACCTTACAAATAAAAACCTCCTGACCAGAGATTCTTCCCTTCCCTTATCTATTCTAATATTTCATCTTCATTCTGTATGTAAGGCTTTCAAACTGCCCACTTGAATCCAGGTCTCCAGGATAAAAATCTTTACATATAGAAATTATTGGAAGATAGCTGTTTGGAAGTCATACCACTTAGCCTGCAATTTTTTTTCTTTGCACTTTTTAAGAATATTCTGCAAGACTTCTCAAGAGGAAAACACTCTGGTTAGGTATAGTCATCAGTTGGAAATATCATAGATTTGATTTGATAACACAGTTTTTTCATTTGACCCAGAAAATGGCTGTCCCGGAGGACAGGTGTGCTGGGCATCCAAGAAGGTAAACTCATTAGTCACTATCAGTAGCCATTCTTCTAGCTGTATGACAAAATGCTTGGCAGTGCAGGAGCATCTAATGTCCTAAAGTGAACAGGGGTCAGTGCCTTGTTCGGAAAGTAACTATGGGGAGAGCTAGGTGTTCTGCTTTTCAAATGATAAGGAAACACAAAAAGAGAAAGTTGCAGTTTCAAAACATACCCAAGGCCACCTGAGCCTTCTGCGATGGAATGCTGGGTTAGGATTTCCTCTCCGCGGCTAGCTACTGAACGGAGGAGGCTCTTCTGCTCAGCCAGCTCCTGTTCAAACTCCTGCACAAATGCAAACATTGTGGTCAGAGAGCTGCTGATGGTCGCTGTCACTGTCACTGCTTTCTATCTACAGAACATAAGGAGGGCTCTAATAACTGTAAATCTGAACACCAAATAGGCAAATTCTCTTGCTCTGATTAAATATACTGAAAAAAAAAAAAAAAAAAAAAAAAACCAACTGGAACAGAAAATTTTGCTGGACAACGGTGCCCCCATGTGGTAAAATACATTCCATCCCTTTCAAAGTCAATGCTATCTTGAACTAGCCAGGACAGACCCCTTACAAATCTAAGTTCAGGACAGTATGCTTTATTATCAGCCGATCTGGTTTGAGCTCATTCATGGTAAATGAGTTTGCACTTTGACATGAGAAGATACTTATGTATGCCTTTTACACAGTCAGTTTCCTTGAAAAAAATCATCAGCAGAAATCATTTGTCTCATAACTATATACAATCAGATCTTGTGAGGAGTCACTAGAAAGTAAGAAGCACATTTCACTCTTTTGGGGAAAAAAATGTATTTCAGAGCTTTGTCCGTCCTCAGAGGCCTTCCTGGGACGTCTGTGTTATAGTAAAATAGATGCAAACACTCATTGAAGAACTATTGAAGAACCGTGTCAGTGCTGGGGATGTCACTGGGTGGAGCACTCACCTAGCCTGGGTTCCATTCCCAACATTAAAACCAGAACAAAACAAAACTCACGTCTACAGAAACTATGGCCATAGAAACATCACCCTCAAGCTCTGCTCACGGCAGAGCTGCCTAGTGAAGGAGGGAAATGCTTTACTTTTTGCTGCTGAAGACTGCTCTGCCGTTGGTGGGTCCTCGTGGTACGGGCTTGAGCCAGCCATTCCTGTACTCCAGGGCTCTGAGTGGCTGTGAAGTCAACATCGTTCTCCTCTTTCTCTTGTGTAGCTCCCTGCTTTGAACAAGATGAGACAGGAATCAAGGGCCATACTGATAAATTGTTTTTCTGCTGGTGAAATGAGCCAATTCAATCCAGATTAGATATGAAATGCAAGCCCCAAGGTCAGGGAAGTTGCCATGAGAAAGGAGAGAGTAAGGGAAAGAAAAAATGTGGGTGCAAGAGAGAGAGAGAGAGAGAGAAAGAGAGAGCGCACAAGGAGACAAGAATGTCTGGATTATACAGTGGAAGAGCCTCTGGGAGTAAGGGCAGCCCAGCTTGTGGGCTGGAAAATTCAGGAGTTCAGGATTGGGGGAGGGGTATGCCAGGTAGGGACTGAAGGACTCTGGGAGAACCTGGAGGCCAGGTCTGCTTTGGTATCTAGGATATGCACCTTAGTCCCTTGTCCGCGAGGTCAAAACCATCCACAGGGAAACCTCACCCCACTGGAAAGAAGACTCCTTTGGTGGTATAATGACATCAAAGCACCATCATTTCCACATTAACATATTGAAAAAAATGATGATAACACAAGAATTTGACACTTTTAGGAACAAGAATAAGCAGATGATTATGCCCAGAAGCATTTATAAGAAAGCCCATTTTTTCCAGAGTAGTCATCAAATATTATTCTAATTTTTTCATATATATATATCTCAACCCTTTTATGAACTTTTTAAAGTCACATAAAGCTAAAATGTTACTCAGATAATCATTATGTGCCAAACCTTGCTGTCCTTCCTCTAAAAGCTTCACCCTGCCAACATTTTTCTCCAGGTCACATGGTATATATCCAAAATGGGCACAATTGCAAGTACTTGCTTCTCAAACAGATTTTTTTTTTTTTTTTTAGGTTACTAACCAAAGCGATCAACACCTTTGAGAAACAGTAAGTCCATGGTTGGGGTCACATTTCAGAATTCAGGAAGGGCAGCAAGGCATGATGGTTAATTTTTGGATGGGTGCAGGGCACATGGGAGAATAGGAAGGCATACTTCTCTATATGTCGGGTCGTGAGGGTTTTGTCGAAATCCACAGTTTTAATCCACCCATGGCTTCAAAATCTAAGTAGACTATTGAAAAGTGGTGGAACAAGGCAAAAAGCGGCCCACTGGGGAAGAGGATCATTGGTGGCTTTTGAAGAGTACTTTATTTTTCCTTGCCCGAGTTGAAGAGCTTTGCCTTGCCATCCCCTTAAGCCACGCTGTCTTTGCCTTGCCACTAACATTAACAGCAGGTCATGGAGCCAAACTTCTGAAAACACAAAGCAAAGCTAAGTCTCTCATCCCTAAAGTTGCTTCCATTGGGCATTTAGTCACAGTGCTGAGCTGCTTAGGAGAATGCAGCAAGGGCTTCCAAGATGGCTGAACATCCTCTGCCCCACTGCCCCACATGCCCCTGCCCCACCAGACCCCACCTCCTCCCCTTCCCCCCCCTCCCCCCCCCTTCCCGACAGTCCCCAGCCTAGCTGCTTCAACTCTGTTTTCAAGGTTTGCAGGAAGTGGTCAACCACAGGAACAATCTTCAGGGCACTTCAAGAGCAGGAAGCCTTTACTCACCCCCACCCTAACAACACTGCACTCATAAGAAGGTAGCACTAACTGGATTCGGGGAATTAAAAATAAAAATTAAAAAAGGACATCAAGTTGGGAGAGATGTTATGAGGGTTCTGGGGGCTGCTGAGGAGGGGAATAAGAAGCAGACACGATCTAGACACATTGTACACTGTGTGTATATGTGCATGTGTGCATTCGCATGTGTGTATAATTCAAGAGATTTTTCACATGTCGTATGTCTGCTTTTCAAGTCTATCCAGAACAAATGAAGAGACTGGGTTTTACTGATACTCATGTCTGGGGGGGGGGGGGAGGGAGCTGTGTGTGGGGGAGAGTAACATAATAAAGTGTCAATTAACTGTGGGCACAGTTCTTGCCATCCTACAAATTCAAAAAATGTCCCTGGGGGTTTTTAAAGGGACTTGATATGATAATTACAAGTGACAATCCCAAAGCATACTGCTTTCTCCCTTTATCTGGGGGTTTTTAAAGGGACTTGATATGATAATTACAAGTGACAATCCCAAAGCATACTGCTTTCTCCCTTTATCCCACGATCAACCCCGCCCTCCACGGATTCTTTACTGCTTTGGGAGTTTGGCTAGGGATGAAAGCAAAAAAATAGTTACTTATCACCCAGACAACCTTCTTGCCTTGTTATTCTAATGGGATGGCAAAGGTCCTCCTAGCTTCAGGCTTCACACTGAGACAAGGTGAGGAGGATTCAGAGCCTGGGTGTGTGAAGGGATAGATCAGACTGGTTTTCATACTGATCACCCATTAAATATATATTATGCATGAGACACTGCTACTGAGGCTGTTACACAGGAGGGCCAGAAGAGAGGACAGAGGTGAAGGGACAGAAAGTGACAGGAAAGGCTTGCTAGGTTGGTCTGAGAGCATTGACGGAGGTGAAGGATTACAGGGAGCATGGAAAAGTAGAAAACCTGGCACAGACCTAGGGGAAGGCATTCCAAACTGGAGAACAGCTAGGGCCCCCATATGGCTCCAGTATGGCCCCAGTATGGTCCCATGCAGTAACACAATTGAGAACATCAGCACAGAAGAAGCCATGTGGCTAGAGTCTGAGGAGGTATCTACCTGGATCATCTTGCTATCAACCCTGAGACTGACACTCCTCTGTCCCTTGCCCCACCCTCAAGTAGGAAGGCAGACAAAGAGTCCGCCCTTCCAGTTCAGCTGGCTTATCCACAGAGGCCCTGCCTTTTCTCTGAGTCCCTGCATTCTAGCTCACCATTCTAAGGAGAGAACATTGGGTTTCTATACTTGTGTTTTCTTTCCCGCAATCCCATGATTCATGGTTGCACTGGCTAGTTTTATGTCAGCTTGACACAAACTAGAGTCATCTGAGAAGAGGGAGCCTCAATCGAGAAACTGCCTCCATGAGATCAGACTGGAGGCAAGTCTATGGGACATCTTCTTAATTAGCGATTGATACGGGAGGGCCAACCTGTTGTGGGTTCTCTTGAATGCTATAAGAAAACAGGCTGAGAAGGCCATGCAGAGCGATCAGTAATCATCACTCTTTCATGGCCTCTGCATCAGCTCCTGACTCCAGGTTCCTGTCCTGATTGTATTCATGCCCCCCACAATGAAATGCGATTCAGAATACATAAGCTAAATAAATCCTTTCCTCTCCAAGTGGCTTTGGTCACGGTGTTTCATAGCAGCAACGGTAACCTAAGACAAGGGTGGACTGACTGAGATGACGGACTACATCTTTGTCTCTGTGCCATGGAGTGACTGCTCTATGGTGAAACAAGCCATCAACTTGATGTGGTCTATGTCTCCATGAGAACTCCTCTATTCTGAGCATGTACTTCCTTTCCTTTGACAGGAGCTGGCTCCCCAACTGGAGAAGCCAGATCAAGTAGAACAATGTGAATGTCCTTGGTCTAAAAGATGCTATTTGTATCTTGCAACATGTTTGGAGTGGGTGACTCATCACTCGTTCCCTAAGCATCCCTCCTTCCCAGGAATTTCTCCCAAAGGTAAATAGTGGGTTTCTGGAAAGTAGAGGTTTAGGTGAGTGGGGCTGTAGCACAAGAGACTGGAGAACACTGTCATCACAGAATGAACTCTCAGAGACCCTGGCTCATTCAGGCAAGGGAGAAGAAGCAGGTTAGATGGAAAGTTTGCAGGATAAAAACACAAGACACACAATGACACCTCAAGGAATCAGCACACCAGACTCAAGTCCCAAATCATAGCTATTCTAGCTGCCAAAATCCTGGTCCTGGCTATAAGCTTCTTTGCCTTTTCTCTTGGGATCCAGGCCACTTCCTCTCTGCTAATTCAGCCAATGTTTGTTTCCCAGAGCCCATCCAGAAGATCCCTTACAGACTCCTCCTGGAGTCAAACACACTTCTACATGGGTTATTCCCCTCGGACTTCCAGTGTGTCTTTTAAATCACACACACACACACACACACACACACACACACACACACACACACACACACACACACACACACACGGTTGGCAATTAGAATGTGAGTCCTCAGAACCCTTTATACACAGATGGACTTTCAGGTTCTCAGAATTTATGAGTCTGACCAAGCAAGTCCACAGCTTCAGATTAAACAGATAAAAGGCACAAAAAACTGTCACTTAGACTGTTTTCTGTGTTGTTTTAATTGGTTGTTTAGTTAGTTCAAGTTTTCTGACTCAGTCATTTTGAAAGCTAAGAGTTGGCCCTCAGGAAGCAAAACTGATTAAGAATCTAGTTCATACTTTAGTTCTTTCCCCCTTGGGATTAAGGTGGTCCTGGCAGGAGGAATACAAGCCTGGAGATGACAGCTTTCCCTTCTGCCACAGGAGGAAGAAGTGAGGTAGTTTCTGTTACTAGAGATTCACTGGGTGGAGCCACCAGGGATGTTTATTTTGGAAAAGTAGGGCAGTCACCACCTTTCTTCCTGGAATGTTCCTTTGAAGAGCAGTGAGACCCTGGAGATGCTAAACCTGAGATGAACCATTTCTTCATAAAGCAGTTTGCTATCTATACAGTGTGAACTTGATGCTGCTTCCATCGGTGACATTTTGGGAAAATGACCTAAGCTCCTTATGAAGACAGACAGCTTGCAATTCAAGAGATTTTCACATGTCCTTCGGTCTGGGTTTCTTCATGTCTATCCAGGAGAAATAGAGAGACTGGGTCCTCACTGATACCCATGCCTGTTCACTTTGCAAAACGACAAAATAAAGTGAGTGGGCAGCAGATATTACACTCCACATACATACAACAGCACTGAGAAATACAGGTTAGGAGTGTAGCTCAGGATCACAGTAAATGCTGAGATCTGCAGGGCATTTGATTCTGGTGTAGGGAACCAGAGGAAGGATGGGAAGGTAGAGAAAGAAAGAAAAGAAGGGGAGGGGAGGGGAGGGGAGGGGAGGGGAGGGGAGGGGAGGGGAGGGGAGGGGAGGGGAGGGGAGGGGAGGGAAGGGAAGGGGGAAGGAAGGAGGGAGGAAAGAAAGGAGGGGAGAGGAAAGGGACACAAGGAGGGAGGGGAGGAGGGAGGGGAGGAGGGAGAGGAGAAGGGAGAAGAAAGGAGGAGGGAGAGGAGGAGGGAGGAGAGGGGAAAAGAAAGGCACCTGTGCCCTTTGCCCCATGCCCTGTGTCTTTTCCTTTTGCTGTGACTATCTGCTATTTCACCTCCAGCTTCTATCCCAGTTCAACTGTGGTATAGGCTTACCATGTCCCTCCTCTATTCCCAAACAGTCCAATGGCCTTTCATATTCCTCAGAGTTAAGCTCAAAGTCTCTTGGTCACCTATGAAGTTGTCTCAGGCCTCTTTGTTAGCATTGGAAACTAATCCCCACTATGATGTTAAATGGAAGAACTATGGGGGGTAACTTTACTGCAGCTCTAGGAGGGGTCTCAGCTAGCCTCTTCCTCCACTTGAGGACACAGGGAAAAGATGCCATCTGTAGATCAGGCGGAGAACCCTCACTAGACACTGAAGCAGCTGGCATCTCAATCAGACTTCCCAGAACCTAGACTGGTGTGCACTGTGTTTGTGGGTTCTAAACCACTCAGTCTGGGGAGATTTTGCTACAGCAAACTAAGCTGCTTAAGACACAGTTTAATTTCATTTGTTTCTGTTCTCTACTACACACACACACACACACACACACACACACACACACACACACCATTCACTCCTTTGTTTGTACAACACAGTGAGTTCCAGGGTAACCTAGGCCATATAGCAAGACTCTATTAAAGAGGGGGGGTGGGGACAAATATAGTAAAATAAAAATTCATGTGCATCACCTATCACAATAAATTTAAATGATGGATTAAACGTGCCCTTTAAAAATGTGAGACAGATGTCTACAACCAATCACTAGAGTCGGATGTTCTTCAAAAGAAAAAAAAATTGAAAATGTAAGGATGCAGAGAAGCTGAAATCAAAAGAAAGTTGAGTGGTAGGTCAGGGAAACAATGACCAGAAAACTCCAACAATGTAAAATAAAGTTGACCATGAGGAATCACACTGTTATGGTGGGAAGACTCATTGACTAGGCATTAGGTGCAGAAGCCACCTAAAATCGTCTGAATACATCTAGAGAGGGGACTGTAAGAGAAATCCAAAAGAAAAGCAATTTCATCACATCAGAACTTCATTCTCAGATCCACATGCTGGTCAATGAATGCTAACAGCCTAACTGGAAACCCAGACCCAAGGCAGAAAATGTAAATACACAGGCTGAAATGTTACTGAAACCAAGCACATATATATGTGTATCCGGCCTCCAACATCTTTTCTCCACTGCCACACTCATAGAGAGACATGTGGTAAGTGTGTCACAAGCGCCATGTCAGCCCAGGCTCTGGGTAGCCATGCTCACCTGCATGTTGAGCTGTCTGTCATGCAGGGCCCTCTGCAGCTCCACGAGGCTCCCTTTGAGCACCCTCAGCTTCACCGATAGCTGCTCTGCCTCATCTTTTGTGTGAGCCTTGCCCTCCAACAGCAGGTTCTCATTGTGCACGGACAGCTGCGACAGGGCCACCACTTTCTGTTCTATTTCCGCGAGCATGTTCTGGGAAAACACAGTAGGGACAAAACTCTCACATCTCGCCAGCCCCTGGAGACTGTTTCTAAGCACAGTCCTCAATAGTCGCTTAGCACACAGTCAGGTATCTGGCTTCTTCTACTTTGAAGAGTAAGGTATGTGCTCAAGTGGGGGAATGCCTGTACTTTCCTTCTCTCTCTCTCTCTCTCTCTCTCTCTCTCTCTCTCTCTCTCTCTCTCTCTCCCTCCCTCCCTCTCTCCCTCCCTCTCTCTCTCCCTCTCTCCCTCTCTCTCTCTCTCTCTCTCTCTCTCTCTCTCTCTCTCTCTCTCTCTCTCTCTCTCTCTCTCTCTCTCTCTCTCGATACTTTATCATTAAAAATACATTGGAAAAGGCATAAGGGAAACACATGTGGTATAGTGAACAAACACAAAGAAAGGGGCTGCTGCCCAAATGATACTCCATTATCAGTCCCACTATCTTAGTATTAGATTACTAATATTAGTAAAATTATCATACAACAAACCTCTTGTAGATTTAAAAGGAATTTCTTTCAGAACACTGATCTTGAAGTTATCATGTGGCTCTATTCCTTCCCTCCCTTCTTCTCTTCTCGTCTTCTTCTGTTTTCTTTTTCTTGAGACAGGATCTCACTATGTAACCCGAGGCTATCCTGGAACTCTCAATGTAGTTCAGGTTGGCCTTAAACTCCTAGAGAGTCTCCTGTACTGTCTCCCAAATTCGGGGATTAAAGGTGTACACATGTGACTCCAATCCCATGTCACAGCCAATTATAACTATGGAGCAGATTTTTAATGCTAGATTTTAAATTCATGGGTCTTCTGGAAGAGTAGGAATTACTCTTAACTACTGAGCCATCTCTCTAGTCCCGGAATAGTTTTAAAGACTAGACACCACTGGCAATGGTTTTTAAGAACCAACTCCAGGTTTGAATTCTATATTTGCTTTAATGACGGACTTTGTAAATACATAAAGTCTCGAACTTGTGGAAGCTCACAGGACTATGTCAGGACCTTATTGTTATATTATCTATGATTATAAAATGTCCTTCATGGTGTATGCACATTTCCTTCCTTTCCTTCATGATATAGAGCAGTGATTCTCAACCTTCCTAATGCTGAGACCCTTTATACAGCTCCTCATGCTGTGGGGATGACTCTCTGCCCCCGACCGTAACATTATTTTGTTGCTACTTCATAATTTTGCCACTGTTTTGATTCATAATGTAAATATCCAATATGCAGGATAGGATATCTGATATGTGACTATACAGGGGTCATGCCCACAGCCTGAGAACCACTATTCTAGAGCATCTTTGTACCTGGCAGTCCACCAGTTGGGCATCCATGTCCATGGGCTCCTGGGGTGTACCCAGTGCAACATCCAGGGTGGCCTTTGTGTTCAACAGCCAGTGGTCCAGCGCATCCGCCTCACAGCGGTACCTCTGCAGAGCCTGCTCCTGTCTCTGCTCCTCCAGTTGATCATTTAGCTTCTCCTGAGGGATTAGGAAGAAGGTAAGTTGGAGGGAGCACTGAACGGTAAGAACTTAAAGATTCTTAAAGATTCCATACAAGAGTGACAGTCTCAAGCCCTAGCTGCACACACAAACAAATATCTAGACTCAAGAGAACATCTGCGAAGACTAAATTGGGGTTTCTGTGTCTCAACATTAGCGTATGAAGAGTCCTCTCTGCATACCAACCCCCATGAATGTATGTGCCCCAGAGTTGGACGAGGCATCCTCGAGATTCCTGTAGGATAAGGGAGTCTTGGGCATGAGGGAATCAGCCAAGGATTAGAACCAAACACTGACAGGAAGCAGTTGGTCCATGGCAATAGACACTTAAACCTCAACTTCTGTGAAGGTATGACATGCTTGGGACAGCAGCCGACTACAGAACCTCTACCCCACATAAATGCACAACACTTTAGGCAGTTGATCCTGTGGGAAGGAGCAGCCAGCGGTACTTGTGTTGGAATAAGGCAGAAACCCAGAGTTTTAGGCTAATTAACAAGTTTTCTCGATTCCTGCAAATAATTCATGCTGAAACTTATTCTGAAATCCCACATACATTTTTCATAAAGACAATGGGATGAAATTAAAGTTACCTTTAAGTACTCCAAATACCTCCTTTAAAAAACTGTATCACTAGTAATTGTCATTATTGTTTTTAACATGTATTTAATCTTATATGTAAAAGTGTTTTGCCTACACATTTATCTGAGCACCATGTGTGTGTACTGCCTTCAGAGGCCAGAAGAAGACTTTCTGGAACTGGTTGTGAGTCACTGTGAGCGTGTGTTGGGAACTGGACCCAGGGCCTCTGCAACAATAGTGATACCTCTTAACCACTGAGTCCTTTCTCTGGTTCCAATGATAATTATTCTTTAATTAAAATCTTAACACAGGGACTAGTAAGTAGGAAGCGTATGCAGAATATGGAATAGATACATAATTTGACTGATCTTGTGGCTAACCAATTTAGAACAAGCTTACATCTTTAGTATGCAACAATCATAAATTTAATCATGATGGAATCAGTGATAAATAAAATTATACTCAGTTTGTATAAGAAATGTATTGGGGACATTATGATCCAGAGACACAAGCCAGAAGCTCTCAGAGCCCATCTGAAGCCCACACTCAAATGAATTGCAGGAGCAGCTGCATAAACATCGCATATGTCAAAAGCCAATAATTCCAAGAAAGAATTATAAGAAAGATAATATAAGGAAAAGAATAGCTGATTTGTACCACATATCACTGTTGCCAAAATATACCTATCAAGTAATATTTAAAGCAGATAACATAGGCAACAGAAGTGAAAGAGTATTTTCATGAGTAAATTCTACTTGTTGTAGGCTCTTAGTTAAACACATCACACCATTACTCAGATCTAAAGTTCCTGTCCCTGAGGCTCTAGTCAACCAGATACCAGCTCTCTGCATTCCCACTGTCTCCTATCTGGAGCACATTCATAGGTACATCCTGACTGACTATTCTGTGCTCCCGCCTCTGGTGTAAACGTAATACCCACTTCTCGGGACTGGGAAACAGTAAGGAACACTCTCTCTCCAATGCCTATTGTAACACTCACAATGGCCAAATTATGAGGCCAGCCTAGGTGCCCAACAACAGACCACGGGCAAGGAAAATATTATATGGAGTGCATCCCTATGTGTGCGTGTGCGCACATACACAATAGAATATTTACAGTCATAAATAAGAATATAATGGCATTATTAGCAGAAAGAGTAACATGACTGAAGGTGGTTACATGAACTGAATTATTCTACTGCTGAAAGACAGTTACTATACCCCTTCTCTCCCATGTGGCCCCCATACACAGATATATAAAACTAGGCATATATACGACATGAAAGTAGAAGTAAAGCATTTTTTTAATTTTTTTTTTTTTTTTTTTTTTTTTTTGGTTTTTTTGAGACAGGGTTTCTCTGTGTAGCCCTGGCTGTCCTGGAACTCACTCTGTAGACCAGGCTGGCCTCGAACTCAGAAATCCGCCTGCCTCTGCCTCCCAAGTGCTGGGATTAAAGGCGTGCGCCACCACCGCCCGGCGC
Source organism: Arvicanthis niloticus (assembly GCF_011762505.2). Lineage (NCBI taxonomy): Eukaryota > Metazoa > Chordata > Mammalia > Rodentia > Muridae > Arvicanthis > Arvicanthis niloticus. The sequence goes on along the minus strand of NC_133436.1, from coordinate 14,721,793 downwards.
ATTTTTTAAATTTAATTCTATTTTTTTATTTATTCACTTCACATCCGACTCACTGACTGCTCCAGGTCAACCCCTCCGCAAATCCTTCACTCATCCCTCTTCCCCTTCTTCTCTGAGCAAGTGAGGGGCTCCCTGGGTATCCCCTCACCCTGGCAAGAAGCAAAACTTTTTAGGTAGACAAAGGGGACTGATGGGAATAAGAAAGAGTGAGAATATGGAGATATGAGGGCAGAGACATTCAACAGGGAGGGGGGAGGGGAAGTAAGGGGAGGGGGAGGGGGAGGGGGAGAGGAAGAGGTAGAGGGAGAGTGAAAGAGAATAAAAGTTTTGAGAAAATACATTCTCAAAGAAAAGACCAGCAATTAAAACAACAAAACCCATGTGGTTCACTTTGGTACCCAGAACTGCTAACAGACACTAAAGCCTGATTTAGAAGCAGGACCTGAAATCCCTCTAAGGCCCCAGTTACCTCCAGAAGCTGCCGCTTGCCAGCTGCTTTCATCCTGATGGTGGACATTCGCTCAGCCAGGACAGTGAGCGTGGACTGCAGGGCTAGCTGCTCCACGGGGTCCGACTCCTGAGACTCAGCGACCAGCTCCTCAGCAAGAGAGGCCTGGAGCCCATTGATCTCATCTTGCAGCATCTGCACCTCGTCCATCAGGGCCTGTGGGGAAGACTGCCGGATCACGCTCTTGACTGAGGACTCCAGGCCTTGCCACCATACATCCACTGAGGTCAGTGGCAGACTCTCATTCCGATGTCATCGGTTGAGCCAGCCATCAGGACTTTTCAGAATGACATTTTGAAGCTGAAAGCTGGGACAGTTCTGATCTGGATGCTGGGGATGTTACTAAGTTAAATTGCTTTGAACAAACTAGCATTTCTGGGTTCCAACAGGCTCATTAGTAACAGGAGAGGAATCTTCAAGTACGTCCACATTCAGTCTCTTCCTTCTGTACCTAACTCAAAAACTTACAGTTTCCTGGGGCTACCTTCCAGGACATTGGCTCCCTCCAGAGTTGTCTGCCAAGTTTTCAAATGCTTTCTGAGGCTGACCACCTCCACGGCACAACCCCAACCCAGCCTCTTCATTCAGCTTGCACAGTTCAATGGCGTGTCAATCATATTGCACATCTTTAAATAGCAATTACAGATGGCTCTACTTTTAGGATTGGCTCCTTCACTGGCCCACAAACAACAGGTTAAAAACTCAAACTGGAGTAGTCAGTATGCTGAAGTTCCCTGTCACCAGATATAGAGCAAGGCCTTTGTCCACATTTAAGAACTAAGAGAAAAACCATCAAATCCCCAACCTGCCTAGTGTCACCACACAAGCTAACAAAGCTCTCTGCTTTAACCCTTAAACAAGAGAGTAATTTAAAGTAACTCCTGAATGCCATCTTGCCTATCCTGTCTTTCAGCCCTGCCCTTAAAAGGAAAAGAATGTTGAAATGACTATCTGTTCCTTAATTCTGGTCTGGTTTGGTTTTGAGATAAAGTCTTAGTATATAGCCCTGGACGGGCTAAAACTCACAAAGACTAGATAACTCCCTCCCTAGTGTTGGGATTAAAGGTGTGGAATACCACACCCAACCCTGGTTTTGTTTTTGAGACAGGGTTTCTTGTAGCCCAGGCTTTCCTGAAACTCTCTATAGCTGAGGGTGACTTGAATCCTGGTCTTCCTGCCTCCACTGAGATTGCAGGCGCAAACTACCAAATGCCCTGTTCATTTGGTGCAGGGATTTAACCTAGGGGCTTGTGCATGCTAGGCAGTTAGGCTACTAATGGTTACATCCACAGTCCTATGTAGGTCAGTCATCTATCCATCCATCCATCCATCCATCCATCCATCCATCCATCCATCCATTCATCCATCCATCCATTTCTATCTAACTTACCTTCTTTTTAGTTTTTGACACTGGGGTCTTCACATGGGAAATTTCTAGACATTAAACAGCATATCATAAAGCTAGGCAGGAAAGGTAGGTACCTGTGGCCCAGTGAAATAACATGGACCAAACTAATATCTTTGCTGGTGTTAGTCCTTCTACAGACTGTAGACATCATAGTAGGCACAGTACCTCTTCAGAGGGCACTGTTGATAATATTAAAATAATTAAAATAATATTAAAGAATTAATAATTAAAATTTAAAACTGATTAATATTAAAATGAACAAGAAAAGAAAACACCTCTCTTTTCTAACAGGGTGACCAATCCAACTGAATTTTAACCAACCGTTACATCCACGGTATTACATAGACCTAAACAGGAAGTAGGGGCAGGGCTCCCTGGTTCTTCACAAGCTGTACACCTCCAGGAAGCTACCACACTGATCAGGAAATAACTTGAATTTCCAGACCATGCCAAGGCCCTTTTGACTTCTTCCTTGTGGTTACCTCCAGGCTTCCCAGTCACCCTGTGGATAGGTAAACATGTCTGCCCTAGGCCTGCCATTTCTGTAAGCCGCTATGTGGACAGACTTACTCTCTGGAGAGAGCTGCTCACTTTCAGCTTTGTTTACTATCCCGCTGCCAACTGCTCTGTGAATCATTTTAGTTCCAAGCCTTTTCCTGGGTTCCTATGGAATTTTCTGCAATTTCCTGTTGATGCTTAAGACAGAACCTTCTCTGTGGTTGCCTGCCATGTCCCTGCTTGATCTCCACCAGAGTTTTCTTTACGGCTTACTCAAGCATGTTGGATTCTAGGTGCCTGTTTCTTCTGCTTCTGTGTATTATAGGTGTCTGCTCTTACTTACTGGGACTGTCTGCTCTGACAGTGTTTCTCCACTAACAACAAAAAGATTTTTTTTTTAATGGTGCCTTTTGATAATCAGAAAGTGGTTTGGTTTGGTTTGGTTTTTGATTTGTTTTGTTTCTTCAGACCTGGTCCCAGTATGTAGCCCTGGCTGTCCTGGAACTCACTGTATGGAGATTGCCATGACCTCAGCTTGCTTCCAATTCACAAAGACTCACCTGCCTTTGCTGGGATTTGAAAGTGTACACCACCACACCCAGCTAAAACAGAAGTTTTAAATTTGATTACAGGATAACATTTTTTTCCTTTAATAGTTCTAGCTTTGGGTGTTCTGTTTGAGAAAACTTTGCCTACTGAGTCACGATTACCATGTGGCACCTCATCTTTAAGAGGGATACTGAGTGAGGGAATTGAGTGAGCTCAGTGGCAGAACTAGTGCTTAGCATCCCATAGCTCTAGGCTCCCCAGGACTCAAAACAAATGGAAGATAAAAGAATCCTCTGAGAACATGATTAATAATAAATGGAATGGAGTTAGTTTTTCAAAAGCTTCTAGGGGGTGTATAAGGAGATGGAAATACGGAGAACAAGTGTTAAGAAACTTTACAACCATCTGGCATTATCATGACATGAAGAGAATTTTATTTAATTTGAAAAACTGTTGGTATATGATGGATCAGGAATGAAGAAAAACCTTGTCACTGTGGCACTATGGTCAGCATCATGGTAAGAGGTCATTTATCTTATGTTTTGTTTTTTAATGCTACCTTCGTACTTCTGTCTACTACTATAGTCCAGTTTGATTTCCCACACTCCGTTGTTTCCAGCCTGAGTACAAATGGAGGTGTACCACCACCCTTCCCTCTCGCCTTGCCCCTCCCTTCTCCTCCCTTTCTCCTTGTCTCTCTCTAGAGAGTTTTACAGTATAATCTTTGCTATGAGCCAAATGCATCTGTTCCTGGAAGCTTACTGCTGTGCAAAGGATGCTGGCTCTCTTTTCATCCTTAGAGCTTTGTAAGTCTCCGTAAGCCAGTGGTTCTCAGCCTGTGGGCGCAGGCCCCTTTAGGAGTCATAGATCAGATCTCTTGAATATCAGATATTTACATTATGATTTATAACAGTGACAAAATTACACTTATAGCAATGAAAATAATTTTATGGTTGGGGGTAACTGCAGCATAAAGAACTGTATTAAAGGATGCAGCATTCGGAAGGTTGAGAACAAGTGCTCTAAGTGGTAGGATTTATTTTTTAACTTTAACCATCTTCTCCCTTCCTGGGGGTGGGGGTTGAGGATTACTTATTCATTTGTTTGTTTTGAAACAGGGTCTACACAGATCAGGCCTACAACTTGTTGTGTAAGAGGATGGTCTCAAACTTCTGATTCTCCTGCTTCTGCCTGACACAGTCTGGGTTTGTATATCCTTGCCACTGCACCCAACTGGAACTTCTGTTCTTTTTGAGATATGGTTTTCTTATATTTGCAATATCTTTTATCAAGCCATATAATCCCTGGCTGGCTTTGAATGTGCAATCCCTGCCTCATTATTTATAGGTGTGGCCTGAGATTTCATTGAATTTATAGACTGTCTTAATTGTTCATTTAAAGTTTTTTTTTTGTTTGTTTGTTTTTGTTTTTGGATTTTTGAGACAGGGTTTCTCTGTGTAGCCCTGGCTGTCCTGGAACTCACTCTGTAGACCAGGCTGGCCTTGAACTCAGAAATCGGCCTGCCTCTGCCACCCAAGTGCTGGGATTAAAGGCATGCGCCACCACTGCCCGGTCATTTAAAGTATTTTTATGCATTTTTAATTGTGATCACTTCCTGAAGACCCAATTGTCAAAAACTATAAACTCTGTATTGTTTGCTCAGACTTTACCTCCTGTATAAGTAGACTGGCTTCCTTCGATTTTCTCCTTGTCTGCAGTTTTAAACGACGCTCATCCCTTGCCTCACTCTCCTCCCTTTCCACAGCTGTACATACGATCCCTCCCACCCACCTGCTATTATCCCAATTCTCAGCCTACATGCAGGCTAGATGTCATTTAACCTACTCCCCACCCCCTTTCCTATAGAGCTCACAGTAATATTTCTGTTTTCTCTGCAGCATGCTGCTGACTCTCACCACGTACTTTCAAATCACGTATTTATAAAAAGCCAGTCTTCTGGATGTTAGCCTAGGGGATGTTCAATACATCTAAGTGAATTAATTGTAACTCATACTAGAGTTGGTGCCTAAATTATAAAAGAAATGACCAGCAAGAAAAAAACCACAAATCCTCATTAAACCTCGGTTGATTTGGCTAATCGGGAGTGTGGTGAAGTCACTGGCTTCTATTTCTATCTCATTCTCTCCTCTGAATAGTAAGAGGTTTGGCTCCTTGGAACTGTCAGTTCTGCACTGCTAAGGCAATCCTCCCTTCCCAACTTCTCCCAGCATCCAAGCTCAGTGACACCTGGGGAGGTTTTATTTGGGGTGATGAAAACATTTTACAAACAGATAGAGGTGGTGCTTGTATGACATAGCCATTTAAAATGTCAATGAGTTGTATGCTTGAATTAATTTTGCTATGTGGTTTTCGTTCTGTAATATGTGAAGAAATCCACCTGGTAGTCAAACACACCTTCAGTCTCATAATTCGGAGGAGCTCACGGCCAGCCAGGAGCTGGCCCATACTACTTGATGCAAACTGAGGAGAGGGAGCGGGAGTTCTCTTTGGGATGGTGCTGACTTGTGATAAAGAGGACATGTGAGTGACAGGAACAGAGTTAGACAGGTGGCTAGAGATCACTAGAAGTTGGGAAAGGGATCTGAGAAAGGGGAAGGAGCAGGGAGGAGGATTTGATCGGTGCACATGTTATATATATGTGACTTTACTGTACCCCTGACCAACCAAATCCACTGAGATTTAATTAACAAGGAGTTGTGTTGTTCGTTCTGGTTATTTCTTATATGATTCTCTCTCTCTCTCTCTCTCTCTCTCTCTCTCTCTCTCTCTCTCTCTCTCTCACACACACACACACACACACACATGTATACATAATATATATATTATATATATATATTATATATATTATATATATATATTATATATATATATATATATATATTATATATATATATATATATATATATATATATATATATATATATATAAAATACATTTTAGAAAATCATACTGACTCCCATTAAGATACTCAATCCACTAATGTTTTAATTCAAGATAAATACTTGGAGCTTCACTCAAGCCCAATCCTTTAATAGTAGGGCCACATGGAACTCATGTTTATTCAATTCCAAAAGAAAACAGTAACTCTATACAGCCTCAGGTCTATACTTTTGAGTACAGTTGTTTCCATGATCTATTTGTTAGAACAAAATAGACTTAGAATTGATCCTAACGCCTGTCACTGAGCCGAGTGTGGCCAAGATGCCAAATGCCTGCCCCCCACCCCTTACCTGGGCAGCCTGGGAGAGCTGGCAGGCTGACAAACCGAGCTACTACCCAGGCCCAGATCCAGGACTTTGAGCTGGCCTGCCATAACATCTACCCCAATGAGCTGCTAGAGTATGTCAAAGGGCTGATCCTGCAGATCCAAAGCTACAGAGTCTCCATGTCTCAGGGCAACAGCAGGATATCTGAGAGAAGTCTCTGATGATCCAGTACTGATAGCGTAGCAGAAGTCAGAGGTCTCAAACCAGACCAATGACTCACTGCAATGAACATCTGCAAGCTGTCTGGGCAAAGGGGCATACTGGGTGACACACTGTGACACACCGTAGCTTCCATGGTGAGATGCTTTGTTATTTGTTTGTTTTAATTTTTGTTTTTATTTCCTTTAGGGGTTTACAGGGTGGAGAACAGATATGAGAAGACTGGGATTTGGGTGTACGATGTGCAATTCACAAGTATCGATACAAATTTATGAAAAAAAAAAATAACCATAGAAGAAGACTCAAATCCCAACCACAGAGTGCAACATTCAAACACACATCACCAGCTTACAAACTGCACTGGGCCCTGAGCCCATCATACATTGTGGAGATCCTAACTGGAGAGAAAGGGACCTAAAAGCTCCAATCAAACTGAGTAAGCACATTGAGGAAGAGTCTGGAGCACTGGTTCCCAACCTTCCCAATACTGCAACCCTTCAGTGCGGTCCCTCACGTTGTGCTAACCTCAAGCCATGAAATTATTTTTGTGGCGACTTCGTAACTGTACATTTTGCTATTATTACTAACTGCAATGCAAATATGCGCTACGCAGGATATCTAATATGCAGGATATCTGACCTGTGACCCTTGTAGGGGTAGAGACCCACAGGTTGAGAACCACCAGTCTAGCGGAACCTTGTAAGAATTAGATTAACAAGAAATAATCCTTATGACAGAGTGCAAAAAAAAAATCAGTAAGAAGCAAGGCATTTCTATCAATGCCTTTAAAGTATAAAAAGCACACTGGACTTTTCTACCACTGTTCAGTCGGAATTTGGAAATAGAAGATCTATAATGAAGGACTGGTCCAGACTCCAGGGACAGATTTAGATAGTGTGTTGGCGCTAGCTCTTCGTGTGGGCAGCTTTGTCCCAGAATTTGTAGAACTCAGGCACAGACGTTGAAAGTGAACAAAGATAGCTCAAGAAGGAAGTGCTAGAGAGTGGGGTATATACACAATTGCACTGAGTTACATGTGCTCTGTGTTTCCTCATCCTCCATTAGACCGCTAATAAGCTACGTAAGTCCTGCTGCCTAGCTTACTCACGTCACTCTGAGCTATGGCTTCTCACTGTGGTGATGGGAGGTACTGCCCTCAGGACCAGCAAAGGACAGAAAGTCATGGCCTCAATTGCAAGAGAAATACTTGCTGTCTTTCTGATTCATAATACTTAACAATAATGTACCATTTTAGCTGATCAGATTTCAGAGAATTGGTAACTGTGAGCTGCTCACCCTAAATAGTTCTAAATGGGACATCCAAATGACTATCCCTATATACACATATGTGTACGCCCCCCCACACACACATGTGAACATAAACACACATATGTATATACACATTCACATGTGTGAAACCACACATGCACATATACACAGATGTTCACATGTCCCCAAAAACACATACACAAACATATGCACAAGCACACACAAGCACATTCAAACACACGTGTACATACACATGTGTACACTCACACATGCACATGAACACATATGTACACACACACAGAGAGAGAGAGAGAGAGAGAGAGAGAGAGAGAGAGAGAGAGAGAGAGAGAGAGAGAGAGAGTGAGTTTAGGAAATAGTGCAGAAGAGAAGGCAGAAAGGCCCAAAGAGCCAGAGGTTAGAATGTGCCATTAGGAAACAGTGTCTGCTAGGCACCTCATGAACTCACAGCTAAGCCCTTCAAACTCCAGCACAGATGGGGAAGGGGATCACAAAGACCCTCCCTCCAATGGCTGAGACCCTTTAGCAGTTGCAGATTGGTTGCTGGAGCAGGGAGAATCTGTGGGTTTTGTTTATTTGTCTGTGGAAGTGACATCTGTGAAGTTGCTCATGCTCCAGTGAGAGGCCTTACTGACCAAACTCAGTGGGCTCTGAAGAGAGGATGTGATGGAGAGAGGGGCATGGTAAGAGGTTCAGGGAGGAGTTAGAGGCTGAGTGTGGGTAGACACGATCAAAATACATTGTCATATGTATGAATACTAAAAAAATACACCTAAGATGATAAATGTTCAATTTTATGTTTTCTCCATGAAGTCCTTGGGCAACAATTTTACTTCATGTACAATATACATTTCCATGCTAATAATGATGGCCAGGGAGGAGGTAGTGCTGCTTGGAGCTAATACGCATGCTCTGTAACGAACTCTAGGGTATGATCCACCATGGCCCTGTTTTCTTGCAGAGTATCAATCCTGAAAGGGCCATTAAAGGGTCTTGGTGGAGCTGTATTCAGTTACCTAGATTATAGGGATGATAAGCCTCCAATAGAAGTAGAGATAACCTAAAACCTGACAGCATAAAGCTATTTAAACCTTCTCCCAGATCACTGGTTCTCAATAATACGTGTGATTCTCGAATAACCCCGATACCACCCTTAGATAACTCATACCATATTCTCTTTGGCTGCTTGAAAGAAAACAGAACCATCAGGCAAGGACAGGGACAGTGTGGTTCCTCTAGAACAGACAGGGATGTCTGGAGTGTGACAGGGCTCTAGTGAGGCAATGGATGGCAGTCAGAGAGAACAGCATGGCTACAGTCACATGAGTGCTAGACCGTCCTCACGACCGTTATGATCTAATAAAACCAAGGTTACTTTTAAATGTATGTCTTTGTAGTCATTTTTCCCAAGCCGGGCAAACTGCAGGGAACTCTAGGCTATCTAAAATGTAGTTTGTCAAAGGCCTAAAACAGGTCTATGCTGTGTGTTTAATATCTACCCTAAGAAGTTACAAGAGTTTCAAAAGCCTGAAACCACTATTTCTCAATACACTATCTTTAGATGGAATGTGTGCATTTTTATCTTATACTGAAAGGCCATGTATTGCAAAAGAAAGCACTTGTACTGGACAGCACATGTGAGCAAACCATGAAGTCCATGTTTACAGTGGACTCTAAATGGAGTAGAGCAGTGGTGTTGCGCTTTTCTCTCTCTCTTCTACTAAAACTGACATTTTGTTCTCTTCTTAAGATTTATATATTATTGTTTATTTATGTGTCCGTGGGCTTCTGTGTAAGTAAGTGCCACATGTGTGCGGGGGGGGGGGGGAGTGTTGGAGGCCAGAAGAGGGCATCTGATCCTCTGGAGCAGGAGATTGAATAGTCATGAGTCTCTCAGAGGGGTGCTGGGAACCAAACTCAGGTTCTCTGGAGAACAGGAAGTGCTCTTAACCACTGAGCCACCTCTTAAGCTCCTGTTCCATTTTGTGATGGGTCCCCCTAAGTGGACCTGGTTGCTCTGGACTGCACTTTCATTTCCTGTGTGCTAGAATTATTGGCATGTACTGTACACATGGCCTTTTTGGTTTGGTTATGTGTAATGTTTTTATTTCTTTTTATGTCTAGGACTGTTTGGTCTATATCTATATCTATATCTATATCTATATCTATATCTATATCTATATCTATATCTATATCTATATCTATATCTATATATCTATATCTATGCACCACTTATGTGTCTGCTACCCACAGAGGTCAGAAGAACATGTCCAATCCCTGATACTAGAGTTATACATGGTTGTAAACCATCAGAAGGATGTTAAGAACTGAACCTGAATTCTATGCAGAAGTATCATGCAACAACATAGGGGGCCTTAGGTCAATTAACAACTAAAGACATCATTCCTCCTCTCTGCTTTCTGGGGGGCTGTCATATGCTGCTTGGTCCTGGTTAGTACTAGGCAGCACTTTCTTATGTCGTGTGGACTCAGCACCTAGATGAACCCGGGTCTCTACATCCTTAGCCCTCAGTTTTGCCACATAAGTGACTTTAAAGTACTGACCATGTTTGTTCAGGAACTCTAGAGCGTGGGCCATGTTGGTAGTGCCCACTTACCATGTGTGTGTCTTAGCATAAATTTTAAGCTGATGTATTTTTAACAGCATCTTTCTAAATTAGATTTATGGGATCAGCTTTTTCTTCACATAAATTTGACACATTCTCTAACTTACATAAGCTTTTAAAAAAATGAGTGGAGTCAGAACAACACAAGATGAAAACTTAGAATTTCTTCCCACTAAAGCCTGGGGCATCATTCCCAAATGAGGCCGATTTGGAATAAAATTTTCATATTTATTCTTAAAACAATGGCTCATAACTAAACAAAATCAATCTGGCAACTAGAAAAAAGGACACCTATATCAGAAAAATCCCAAAGCGACACCAACGCATATAGTTTTTTAAAATTAGAATCTAGGTCTGATTTTCTCTGTTTCCCTCTTAGACCCCACCCTGATGAAGTGGTGGCAACTCCCACCTTTTGGAATCTTGCTCACTTTAACAAGAACCGCTCCTCTATTCTCCCCCAACAGGAGCCTGACAGGCCAGCTACAGTGCACTCTGATTCCATCACACAGGAAGCTGAAGTCATTGGGATTGCTATTTTTACCTGGTGCTCGGCCATCTGGCTTTCTGGACTCCGGCTGGGCTGGAGGCTCTCACCCAGCTTCATCTCCATAGCCTCCATTTTGGTCGAGACGGACTGAAGAGAGTCTTGGTACTTCTGCTGGCGTTCCAAAGCTTCGTAGAGAGTCCGCTGTTTCTCGCTGATCTGAACAAGAAAAGGGACCTTACCAATGGCTTCCTGCTCTTATCTTGAAGGTTGTGACATTTCTTTCCCCACAGCTTTACCCAAGGGCATCTGACTGTCTCCTGGATGTGTAACTCTGCATGTATTTCATAAGAAGATACTAACGCGATGACTGTCTGAAAAGCTTGACCATTTCAACGCTTTAAAGACTTACCACGTTTTTTAAGGTTTCCCAGGAACGTTGTAAGTCACCCAGCTTGGCAGTTGCTGAAGGCTCCAGTCCTGGCTCATACAACTCTTGGGATACAGCAGCACTGGGGGGAATTCTTGCAGCATCTGTCTGCAGTCCCTCGGCGGACAGAGCTTGGTAGTACGCAATGTCCTGGGTGGAGAGCACAGTGTCAGAGTGGGAAGGAAAGGCAAGCTCAGTGTGCTTAGGAGGCCAGTCTTCATGCAGTAGAAAGGCCTATGATTTACATTCATTGTTGGGTACTATAAACTCAGTAAGCTAAGATGTTTGAAAATAACACAAAAATAAAGATTTTAAAAATAACAAGAGCATTACAATTGCTTTAGTATTCTCGTCAATATGAAAAGAAATCAAGCAGACCAATATTTCAAATTGCCAAAGTACCGTCTTGTTTTATGTTTGGTAAAATGGTAATGCAAACTATTCATGCAGTAGCCCCTATTTGACAGGTTTATTTCTATTTAACCAGCACACCTATATTTAACTAGTATGTCTCTAGTTAACATCTAACTAACTAGTACACTTCTATTTAACCAAATTTATCAACAAACCATTGCTTAACCAGTATATCTGTACTTAATCAGCATACCTCTATTTACCCAGTACATTTCTAATTAACTGGGGCACCTTTATTTAGCTAGTATACCTCCAATTAACTACTGTGCCTGTATTAAACCAATATAGAAAAGCAATGAGCTTTACCTGATCCATTTCCCAAAATGTAGTTCCCAACATTGGTTTATTTCTTAACAAGTATTGAAAGGATATTTTTGTTTGTTTGCTTGTTTTAAAGATAAATTTAGAAGAAAGGATTGGGAGGAGTTCAAGGCCACTCTCAGGTACACACCAAGTTTGAAGCTAGCCTGGGCTATAGGAGACTGTCTCAAAAAATGAATCGATCTAGAAATATTAATTTTGTAAATGAGACCATAATTTACTACTTGTGAGTGCATTATTCACACAAAAATATAGTTATTTTAAATATTAAATGGTAGGAAAAATCTAAAAGAAACTAATAATTGTAAAAGATCAATCTAGGCTTGACAGTGGTGGTGCACACCTTTAGTTCCAGCACTTGGGAGGCAGAGGCAGGCGGATTTCTGAGTTCGAGGCCAGCCTGGTCTACAAAAGCAAGTTCCAGGACAGCCAGGGCTACACAGAGAAATCCTGTCTTGAAAAGCAAAACAAAAACCAAAACACAACATCCATCTACTGATTTCTTGGAGGTACATGAGAAATTAGCAAAGTTACTGTTGAAAACTCATGGTTTTGACTCTTTTAATTTCTTGTATGTCTGATATACATATGTATGTGTGTATATCATTGTATCAAAACACCATGTGCTATTTTTTTCAGTAGCATGTATATATGTATATGGTATGTACATGTGTGTGTTCACATGTATGCACTTGCATGTGGAGGTCAGAGGTTAATTTTTGCTGTCTTCTTTGATCAGCCTTTACCTTTTTTGTCAAAACAGAGTCTGTCACTGAACTTGAAAACTCACTGAGATTAGCTGGCTGGCTGGCCATTGACTTCCAGGGACACACCATCTCTGCCTCCCAGCTACCAGGATTGCGGGTGTGCATCACCCTGCCTGGCATTTATATAAAGACTGGGGCCTCGATCTCCTAATAGGCACTTGCTGACTGAACTTTTTCCCAAGTCTGTGTGTTTAATGGTTTCTATGTACACTTATCTGACTCTTAAGCTGGGAGCAGTGCTTGCATTCTGTCAGTTGCTATCTTAAAGCTCACCACCTTTGCAGCTCTGCTATTGGAGGTAATTACGGCGATTTAAAACACTGAACCCTGCTGATAATCACATATTGAGAAAATCTGCAAAGAAAGGTTGTGGCCACACAGGAAAATGTAATAGCAGGAAGTAGTCTGATATCTGGGAGGCTGGCCTGTCTCAGGCCAGAAGAACGGTAAGATGGCAGAAGTGGATCAGCCTGGGGGTGGAGATTTCTAGCTGACTTTTCCTCCCGTGCTCTGAAATTGGAACAGGTCGTACCTATCCTATGTATTGACCCAACACTGAGAGTGAATGTTGCCCTCTCCCAATCCTGTTGTTACTGCTGAAGCTTCCAGCTAGGTCCCTGACATTTATTGATCCCACAGCAACATGGCTGCTGGTTCCTTTCCCCATCACGGTCTCGATCCATCCAAATTTACTTTACACATGTGTGTGTCGCACATAAAATGCACACTCATGACACACAGGATACAATAAAGTATAAAGGATAAAGTCCTGATTCATTCATGTGCCATAAATTCATTTATATGGTCCTTTGTGGTGGCCTGAATGCTTGGCCATAGGGAGTGGCACTATTAGGAGGTGTAGCCTTATTGGAGGAAGTGTCGCTACCTACTTCCGATGTGGAATAAGGCAACTGTGTTCTTCTTCCAGCGGTTTATTCAGCTATCCCTGTACAGCGAGCTTCTTCTCTCTCTCTCTCTCTTCTCTTCTCTGTGCATCCCCTTATAAGTATTGCCTTAATCCTATCAGCAGCTGCCACGAAGTCACTGGTGATTGGCCACTCTCAATGATGTGAGGTGGGGTGATCGGGTAACCACATCTCTCAGCGCATACAACTCCATATATGGAGTTGTCTTTTCTCTCAAGCAATGCCTATGCCAAGCACCACCTTGTAATGGTGAGAGCGGAGCTGCTTCCCACAGAGGAGGTGTGGAATTTTGGAGGAAGTGTGTCACTTTATACGTGGGCTTTGAGGCCTCCTATACTCAGGCTCCACCCAGTGCGGGAGATAGTCTCCTCTGTCTGCCTGCAGGATTGAGTCTCCTCCACGTCTGCCTGGATACTGCCATGTTTCCTGCCATGATGATAACAGACTGAACCTATGAAACTGTAAGCCAGCCCCAATTAGATATTTTAAGAATTGCCTCGGTCATGATGTTTCTTCATAGCAATGAAACCCTAACTAAGACATCCTTCACAGCGTGGCTCCCACATCCGCTCCCAATCTAAGTGTTTCCAGTTGTACTAGAACTCTTTGAAGTTGCTGCCTCTGTGGTATATGTTCTCTCTGCTTCCAGGTTGTCACAGGTAGTCCCTTCTACCTGTTATCCTAACATCCTCCACATACCTCACAAGGCTTCCTTCCCATATAGCGAATGGGGTCATGTCTGGGGCAGACCTGAAACCACCTGGCTTGGCTGCTGCCTCCGGGATCTCCCATTACATGATGCTTCCCTTTATCGGGCACTTGCCACCCTCTCAGCCCCATAATCTACCTTTGCTCACAAACTTGTGGGCTCCTTAATGACTGCCATCATGCCTAAGGCCTTGCTTTCTAAGCATGTTCTGTATGTTCAGCAAAATAGCAGGCGGGGGGGGGGGGCATGCATAATGAATCTCATACCTAAATTCACTTCATAGACATTAGAAGTGACACAGTGGTCACCCATGCTCTTGCTTTCTACACTTTGAATGACCTGTAGTCAACCATGAACTTAAAGTTTTAAATGGAAAATTCCATAATGCTCACTCCATAAAAATTATAAGTTTTATGTGGGTACATTGACATAAGTGTTCTCTCTTATTGCTGTCGTAATTTCTTCCTTCCCCTAATTTAAGAAATGAGTTCTTGGTAGGTATGTATGTGTAAGAGAGAACAGTGGAGTGGGCGTGGTTCCATCTGTGGACTGAGTAACAGAAGTCTTGAAACAAACTATGAGCCTATTGCTGCCATCATAAACTTAAAAAAAACAAAGTCCAGCTTTAAAGTAACATAAAATCTCTCAATGACACACCCAGTCATGAATAAAGACCCCCCCCCAAAGAGCTAGAATACAATTTGTTACCAAAAAAAAAAAATTATTTTTGGTTATATGTGTATATGGCTCCTGCCCACATGACAACTGGTTTCTTATATAGCTGAAAGCCCATCATCTTCTGTAGAAGAGGAACCTGGGTCTATTATGGGAGAGTTATCTGAACTCAATTCGTAAATCACTAAGAAGCCCCATAAATGATGGATACCATTAATGCTTGGTATAGTGAGCAATCACTGTTGAAAATGTGTATCTCAGTGCTCATAAGTCTAAGCTTACAATGCTCGAGGAAATAAATCTGGACAAATTTGGCTTCAGTTTGATCCACAGTTTTTCCCGTCTTAAAAGTAGTGATAATTAAGCATATCTCGTTTAATGCTGGTAACTGTGTGTTGCACAATTTGCACAGAAGGAGCTGAGGAATTACCCAGGGAGAGCCAGCTTGCACACTGAAGGGCCGTGATCTCATGAAGCTTCTGACCTGGAGGCCAGTGACATGACACAATATTTGTCTCAACTCTTCTGTGGAATCCAGCTCACGGCTTGTGTCTAGGGAGACGGAGGAGCCCGTGGCAAACTCTGAGGACGCCTCCTTGTTTCTCCTCTCTCACAGTCAGGGGAGGGAACACCCTGACTGTGAGGGGGAAATCTGTTTGTTATGTAACAGAGATCTACTTACAGAAAGAGTGAGCACAGAACCCCCTTCACAAATGTGATGTTTCTAAGTAACTGTATCTGGCTCTTCCTCGGATGGCTGTGTACATTCTGCGCTATAGAGCGTTGGCGGTCTGGAAGCTGGAGGTAAAGGGCATCCTACAGAAGCTTCTGGAGTTTCAAAACTAGTTCTGAAATCTAGTGCATTGCTGCCCAAGCTACCATTGTTTCTCTCTGTGCTGATTTACACTGCACGACTACTCAGCCAGCTAATGTGGTCTGTAGTTTTGTTTAAACAACACCAAGGCTCCATTGGCTATTTTGTATCATCTTCCAAGTCAAGCCGCCTGCCTTAGCTCAAGTAAGGTCACTGCTACTAAGCGAGGTCCCTGTCTGGATGTTTGCCTAATAATGGGATTTAACTGACATCTTGTGCTCAAGGAGACTTGTTAAAACTAAGCCACAGGAAGCCTAACCTAACTCAGTTTAAGATGTGATTATCTATCATGGATGCCAACGAACAACAAGAAAATTGTGCCATGTGCTTTGTGATATGTACTGGACAGCCTCACATGTACATCGAAAGTGTTTTCCAAGATGTAGCACAGAAGTAGAAAATATTAGAAAAGGCATATACTTCCACAGTGTGCAGTGCCAAGATCAGGATTAATTGTTCTACTTGAAAATTTTAAGATTATGTAATCATGTCGATATACAACCAGCTGACTACAGTCCCTCTCCTCTGGTTCTAGTGGCATCCATGACCACAGGAAAGAAACCATATCATCCAAGGATGAGTAATTCATATTTTTAATTCAGAACTTGGGCAACAGCTCCCCAAATCTCCCAGGGAGCTCTGAACTTCTCCTTTTCTTGTTAATTTCCTCTTATTACTCTGGTCATTATTTAATTCTTGTTGACCTTTCTGTTCTGTGTGTAAGGCAGAAAGTCTTGTGCCTGGCGTGCTCAGAGGTCTTTTGATTTGATTTGTTAGTTTTGAGCCTGGGCTTTTTCACTCTGTAACTCAAGGTGGAGGGAAAGTCACTATATAGCTTTGAAGCTGGCATTGAACTCATGGTAAACCTACCTCCTCAGCCTCCTAAATGCTAGGAATACAGGTGTGAGCCCTCACACCCAGCTAAGAATGTATCTGGTGAGTGGATGACTTAATAACCTCCCCAGAACTGTACCAGCCTCTACTAACATGCTCTCATATCATCTAAATGTCTCATTGATGTTATGACCTTTTTATTCGGAGGGTTGTTCTCTCTGTCTCAGAAGTTCCATGTTCAACCCTTTGGCTTTAAAATCAAAGTGACATAATGAAACATTTTTTTAAAGTGATGGATTTATAGTGCCGTCTACAAGACACTTGCTCTAATTAGTGCTTCCTCTCAATATTATCTCAGTTATGAGCAGTTACATAACTTCTTAGCAACATCATTAAAACCTGTCAAAATTTATTTTGGCTAAAAATACATCATCGCTTATCACACATTAAAAGTTTTGGTTATTTTGAAAGTATTTTGCTTATATCATATATGTCTCACCAAATGTTTTGGCACACCACTTAGAATATAGTATATTTAGTATAAGATATGTTAAAAGTGCAGCCCATGACAAGGCACATCTACACTTTATAGAAACTTAAAGTCTAATATGAATCAAGGTTGACTATTTTAAGTAGGACCTGGTTAGTCTTACCACTGACCTCCATGCATGTTAACTGAGTCATAGAATCATGCTCCTGTGTTCTCCGTTGACATACAGTACCCCAGCCTTGCCTCTGATTACTTTAGGAAGCCATAGGTCTTAAAGGGACCTTCTTTAGGCTTTAATTTGCATAGGTGAATTTGTTGATATTGGGCTATGATTTTCATGAGCTAATTTTTGCTCACCTCACCACAAGTAGCTCAGTAGAGGTGGCGACACATGGGGCCAGTCACCTTCCATGACAACCATAGTTTGTGTAACTATCACACTTGATGATGTGGCCCCTGGGCCCAAATTAGATGAAGCTGGAGATTCATAACCACAGATCAATGAGGATGGCAAATGGAGAACTGCACCCACCAAAAGCTCACCGCGTGGGAAGGACAAGTGGGAGGTACCTGGTTAACAGACGCCTCTGTGTTAGCCACAGGTGATGGGGAGCGACAGGCAGGTGGAGAGGAAATCTCACTGTTGGTTCCCTCCTCCCCAGACTCTTCAGTGACAGGTGACAGCAGAGTGTGACAGCGACCTGCAGTCATCTGCCACGCAGAATGCAGCCCAGAGGACATAAAAATCAGTTAGCTATGTTAGCACAGAACCTCCATAGATGCAGCTCAGGACTTCATGATCTAATCAAGGTTGGCATGACTACCATTAGTTTACATATTAACTCTGGGTTAGTATGTGAAAGTCTGATCGTCAAGTGATTGTGTTGATAGTGCTTATAAAACAGACAGATCCGTGGCGGTACTGCACACCCAGGAATTTTGCTGTTGGTCAAGAGAGTCTCTTTTCATTGAGTGTATTTGTGGCTATATAAAATATGTAGGGAAATCATGCGTCAAACAGGGAAAGGGGTCTATGAAATAAAACCTGGCCCATTGTGACATCTCAAGTTCCACATGTCCCAGGAAGATAAAGGCAACAAATCAGTGTTTCTCAACCTGTGGGTTGTGACCCCTTTGGGGGGTGTTGAATGACCCTTTCACGGGGGTCACATATCAGGCATCCTGCAGATCAGATATTCACATTAAGATTCATAACAAACTAGCAAAATTACAATTATGAAGTGGCAATAAAATAAGTTTATGGTTGGGGTCACCACAACACAAGGAACCGTGTTAAAGGGTCACAGTATTAAGAAGGTTGAGCACCACTGATCTAAAGTCATGCATAGCCACATGGGTTTGGGATATGTCACATATTACTTGAGGCATAGCATAAGTGAGGAAAATACACACTGCCAGAAGACACTGTAGTTACCAAAACACTCAGTTGCAAAAGGTATAGGGAAATAATGGTACAAAAGGGAGATTAAATAGTCTCTTGGTCCCAAACTAAAGTTGGAATTCTTAATTTCCTTATTTTTGTCATAATAGCTTTTCATATATATACATATATATCACATATATTAGAACATATATCACATATATTGGAATATATGTATATATCTATATGGATAAACAGTTAAATATGTATGTCATGACTCTCATGTCCCTGTGGTGTAAAGGAATTATTTTCAAAATAAAACACGAAGTAGGTCAGTGTTATTGCAAAATTGCTCATGAATGAAGGGCAGCCCTTGGACTCCAAATCTAACATTAACAGTCGCAGCTACCACTGTTTACAGGGTTAAAGATTAGCTCTGGTCCCTGGGCAGTGACTACAAATGAAGGAACCAGCTCCTGCATTATAATCTAGGAGCTCTAAAGCTAGTCTCTGAAGCAGCATGGCTGTGGCTCTTGAGCCACCACCAACCAAGTTCAGAAGAGCAAAGCTAGCTGGAGGGCCATGCTTGATCCTTACCATGACCACAGAGGGGTGGGCCGAAGGCGTGGGGAGGAGCTCGCGGTCCAAGTCCTCGGTCCCTTCAGCCAGTCCTTCAACCTCGGTCACGGTCAGTAGCATAGTAGCGTGCTTGGCTTTCATCGTCAGCATTTTGCATTTGGAATTCAAAGAGGCGATCTGCTCCTGGTAGCCCTTGATTTTCTGCGCCAGCTCCTGAGGAAACATTTTCCCACCGTGTGTCAGCGCAGCATCAGAAGGAAACAGTGGTGGCGTTCATCTTCCTGCAGCCCGGAGCCAATGAGAGGCGGAGCCGAACCGTGCGCTGCACCGAGCAGAGGCGGTCTACAGCTGCCGGCTGCTGCACCTCCAGCCTAGCCGAGCCAGACCACAGCGCAGTCGGGCTCAACCCCAGACTCTGAGCGTCAGCCCAGCTTGCACTGGGAATATGGGGCGTGCAGATTGGCTCTGAGCCCTGATAGGTGACCCTTAAGCTATTATGAACTTCCAGCGTGAGCTGCTGGCAACTTTCTCCAAAATACCTGAAGCCTCTGAAATTTACCAGATGGTTCATGCCATGGAAATTAGGTCATGTGATGACTAAAGCCAAAAAAAAAAAAAAAAAAAAAAAAAAAAAGCGCAAGCTCAGCTCTTATACTAACTACATCCAAGAGGTGGCAGTCACTTAGTAAGGCAGGGTCACAAAGCAAAGCATACTGCTTGCTGGTTCCTGTGACCAAGACCTTTGGTTTTCTATAGAAAGTCAGAATAGCATGTATGAAATCTATGATACCTTAATCCTTAATTTGTACACCGACTGACCTCCTAAATATAATATCTATAATATCTATGCGACCAATATCCTTTCACCAGACACATCACACCTCAAGTGTTTTCTCACATTTCAAAGCAGAGCTCTGAATTGCTGTGCTAATAAATGCTGTCTCATTTCATTTGGCTCTTAAAAAACATTTTTGTGAGACAGAATTGGAACTTTTTGTAACTATACTCTGGACAGCACACAGCTCCTAAAAGGCTTAATGACGGATCAGTCCTAGGAGTTCTAAATAATACGGCTGTGCTTTCTTATGTTTAAAAGACACAGCTACAATGGTGAGATGTTGAAGTAGTATTTCCTTGTATCTTTAACGGATTGAAACTATATGTGCTGAGATAGTAACATAAAGATAAAGAGGTACCCTTCTTTCTTTTTCCTGTTGTTCGGGACAAGCCTGCTTGCCTGGCAAGCTGTCAGTTATGTATATAGGACACTTTCTGTGACTGGGAATCAAGGTCCTAGAATAAAGGCTGCATCCATCCTAAAGATGCCATTGGGTGGTTGATTAGAACTTCAAGACTATGGCAGGCTCAGAGACAAATTATCAGAGACTATCTTTAGAACCCTTAATACGTGTTCATCACTCACCTCTACCTGCCCTAACCGCACAGCTAGGTAAATCCTTTTGGGATGTATTAAGTTCTTGAAAGACATCTGAGGGTTCCTGGCTTTTCTGTAAGCTGCCTACCCAAGTTTCCCTCTAAGACATTTGAAATATGTCCTGATTTCGGACTTTCTTTCATCCTTTGTGTTCTCTGGCTATAATAACATCATGAAGCCACTTCCTCAGGCTAACATGGTACAGGACAGCCATCTGCATCCATGTTCCTAGGCCATCATCATTTGCATTTGGTTCAATAGCTTTATAGGCTATGCCCTTTGAGGCAAGACATTGAAAAATCAAACTCTTTGTTTTCTTTTTCCTTTTTGTGGGGTTATAGGGAACAGGTTCTTTGTTTTGGTTTGGTTTTTGTTTATTGCTTTTTGCTTGTTTCTTTTGTTTTGAAAGACAGAGTCTTGCTATGTAGATACATCTGGCCTTAAACGGACAACCCTCCTGTTTCAATCCTAGTGCTGGGATTACAGGTATGTGCCACTATGTCAGGCTAAATGCCAACATTTTTAAATGAGAGCACGCACACAGAGATACACAGAAAGGCACACAGACACATGCACGTGCGCGCACGCATACACATGCATGTACACATACATGCATGTAAGCACGCACCAGGTTGTTTGTTGTATGGCTTCTGCCCCTCCCATTTGAAAGTGAACAAGGTGTAACACTCCAGCAAAATCTAGTGGGCAGCTTGTCATCTAGATGGTAGTTCATACAAGGAATTATAAAGAAAACAAAAACAAAAAAACCAGAAGTCTAATTTACACTCTTGTGGCTGAAAATACTAAGGAAATTTTATTTGTTTGCTTACTTGCTTGTTTAAGGTGCCTTGCCTTTAACAGTGACGCTGAGGGATCTTATGAAATCCACAGTTAGACCTTAGCCTTAGCTTACCCTGTGGCCACAGAGAGGTGACAGTTCTTCCTGGTGGGCCCCACACAGGCATACACATGCTGATAGGAAATACCCTTCTGAAGATGACACTCTCAACTTTAGCATGTATACAAGTCTGTGATTTTTGTTAAAAAATACAGCTCTGATCACCATGGCCAGAACTTTCATCCACTTGGTTTATCAGAATCGACACTCCATAGTCAGCCTATGTGGTAACGGCTTTCTCCTGTGAAAGCTGCCTGCCTCTCATGACTAAGGCAAATCCACTGACTAAGATGGAATCCGGTGGGTTAATGAATCATCCCATCTCAGAAAAAAAATAAATGCATGGGGATTTTAATTTGGACTATACCTTTCTACAAATAATCATAACAGTGGGTATATCTGAGCCAATGTCCCCGCCAAAGAAAGCAGCCCTCTGAGCAATCTTCTGTCCTCAGGAGCAAGGCTTTTATGTCCCCTGGACCGGATGTTCCTTCCTGTGCCTTCAAAGTAGCTGGGTTTTGCTTCTGTTTTTTTTTTTTTTTTTTTTTCCAAATGAAATGTACCTTTTGAAATTTTTTCAAAAAATAAAATGAGCGCACCCCTTCAGAGGACAACTGTAACTGTTTCAGACTCTACTTAAATCTGAGATTCAATAAGAGTAGTCAGAAAATACAGGAAACAACCCGCATCCCGGATTTTCTGTTATTACCACTCAGGCTGTCTCCTCTCCGCCACTTCCCTTCCTGTGTTTTTCTTTGCTGTACAATGACCTGCATGAGCGCCTACATCATTATTTATATGAAACATCTTCTAAGCTACAGGATGAAGCCAACAGTTGTCACCAGGGAGGCGGGACCTTAAGGAGAACCCGTGACAGGATGAGGCAGGTCACGATCTGAGTCTCTCAGTAACTCTGCGAAGAGGTGGCTCTGAACCCTTGTCTTAAAATTACTTCCTCTTTTGTTATGATGTCACACACAAGTCTCTGTTATAGTGCAAAAAAAAAAAAAAAAAAATCATCAGTATTTGAACCCCAAATACTGAATTGACTAGAGTTATATTTGGGAGCTTAAGAGGTCTTTTTTTTTTGAAGTAGCTGGTCTGTCTTTCTTCTTTCCTTCCTTCCCCCCTTTCTTTCTTTTGTTCGTTCTTTTTGGAATCATATTATAGGTTGGTTGTGAGAGCACTCACCTGTAATCCCAGCCATTGGAAGGCTGAGACAGAAGAGACAAAAGAATAGGGAGTTGAGGCTAGCCTGGGCTATTCAATGAGATCTTGCACCCTGCCCCCATACCCCCAAATCCGATCCTCATAGGGTTGAACAAGGGAGATGTAAACATTTTCAATCATTTTTAAAACATAAGCTTTAGTGATAGCTAATGTTACTCCAAACAAGTTACAAAAATATTTCAGTCACAATAAAAAAAAAAGTTATAGAACAGTGTTCTGGATCTTATAATGCAGGAATAAAATAATATATGACAATATATAATATACCATGTAGACAGTGATTTTAAAAATTGCCACTTTGTTACTAGTTCATAAGAGAAACAGATAGCAAATGATGTCTATAGCTGCAGAGGTGAATGTAAGCAGAATATTGGTTTTGCAAACTACAGAAATGTATGTACTTTGCTGGAATACTGTTTGAAGAAATTGTTTACTTATATGTGGGAGGCAGACATGACATTTCCCACACTCCTGGGGAACATTTCAATCTCTGAGAAGCTTACTACCACATGGGGCCAGGAAGACTGATCCTTATGATAAAGGAAAAATCAGATAGAAAGTAAAACATAATGTCTGTCCTCGGCATAAAAAAACTAAATAACCCCCTCTGTGTCACCCACCACCACATGTGGAGCTATGAGTCAGCCCCCAAGGGAGAGTGAATTGGCCTAATAGGAAATGACAGGCCAGGGACAGAAATTTACTGCTGAATATCACTGGGCTTTAATCACTCTGGAGCTGTGAGACCTGAGATCCAGAAAGACGCAAGGAATGTCTAGTGATGTAGAAAAGAGGAGGAGGAGACACCTTTGAGGTGAAGTGCCTCTGATAACTCTTGATCTCAGTGAAAGTGTCGAAGCAGTGGACAGGTAAAAGTGCTTTTCTCTTTAATATGAAGCCATGCTTTGTAAGAAGGCCAACACCACCACAAAGCATTGGGCATGGTTGTTTCTTACAAGGCTTTGGAAATCAAGGATTAGACTATTTTCACGAATTAACTGTTTCATGCACTGATCTGTTTCCATGCATGGGACACTCAGTGAGACATGTCATGAACACCACACAGAGGCTGCAGAATACTTGCATTACTGAGTCAGCAAAAATCACCTAGAAAATGCACAAATGGTTGAAAAGCCATGTGTTGAAGGATCTTTTATTTGCCTGATGTAATTATCATCTTGGAGGCTTGCTGCCTCCCTCTGCTTATGTAGGCCTAGTCCTGGAAGCCTCTAGCCTCCGTACAATCTAATCTAGGCCTAGAATGTTTTCAGCCTCTGAGACTTGCTGCTGAATAAGTTCACCCTTTCTTGTTCTTTCTGAAGTCTTAATAGCTGGTTCAGCGCAGCTGTTCTGGCTCAAACTCCTCTTCCAGGAATCTTGCTTTTCTCTCTGCCTCTGAACTGATCTGCTCTACCACAAATTAGCTCTAGCAATCTTTTCTAATCTTCTGGCTCCTTCTTGTTCTCTTGCTCATTCTGTCTTTACTTGCATCAATCTTGTTCTCTCTTCAATCTGACTCTGTAAAACTCTCTGGGAAAAACTGCCTCCTTCTCCCTCTCTGTGCTGCTTGCTCTGCTTTCCCTCTCAACTCTACTGTCCTGTTCTCCATGAACTCTACTGTATTTCTGTACTGTACTCTCCTGTACTGTCTGTCTCTCCCTTAAGTAGCTTCCCTTACCACGCCCTTGAGAACTGGGCATATCCTATTTTGTCAAATCCTTCTCTGATTCTTCACTTTCTCTGCCACTCAATTAGACTTCACTTTCAAACTTGAGTGCTTCCTTCTACAAACTAACTTTACCTTCATTGTTTAGGATTAAGTGTAAATGCTAAGGGTGTGTCCACATTCCAGCTGGAGGGATTAAAGGTGTGTGCTAAGGGCTGAGCCACACCCTAACTAGAAACAGGTTTAAATATCCTGTAGCAGCTGTGCAAGAATCAAGCAGATCCAGCATAGGGCTGGGAACTCTTCTTCCAACCTCTAAACCTGTAGTATTCAACCTGTGGGTCTCTGCCACTTTGACAGTCCAATGACCCTTTCGCAGGGGTTACCTAAGACCATCCAAAAACCACAGATGTCTATGTCATGGTTCGTAACAGTACACAGATATTTGCTTCATGATTCTTTTTGTTGTTATTTTGTTTTTGTTTTTGTCTTTTGAGACAGGGTTTCTCTGTATAGCTCTGGATGTCCTAGAACTCACTCTGTAGACCAGGCTGGCCTCAAACTCAGAAATCCGCCTGCTTCTGCCTAAGTGCTGGGATTAAAGGCATGCACCACCACTGCCCGGCCATGATTCTTAACAAAATACAGTTATGAAGTAACAGCGAAAATAATTTTGTGGTTGGGGATCACCACAACAAGAGGGACTGTGTTAAAGTGTCACTGCATTAGGAAGGTTGAGAAGCCAGTTTCCAGTGGTCAGTGTTTTGCTCTACCTGCCCTTCTGTCTCACCTCGTGCCGAGTGATCTGTGCCTGCAGCTCCTGGATGTTACTGGTGGCCACGGGTTTGTCCTCGATCTCTCTGTAAGCCCCTTCTATCAGCTGCTGAAGATGCTTCATTTCCTGTTCGTACTGTTCATACTGCACGACAGCCTCCTTTGGGGTGGGGAATGAGAATATGTTTTATTCTATCAGTTAGTGGGTAGCTTTCCCACTAACGTTACCTTCTGTTTCCCCATGTCCAGGGAGCCAAAAATGGATGGGTAAAGTCTTTCAGATGGTGCACATGAACAACTTTCACTTAGATGTATGCAGTTTATCTTTTTGAAATATAACAATCGAATTATTAACAGGATCAAAATATGTGAGCAGTTAGGATTCTCTCTGCTCTGCCTACTTAGGCTGTCCTGAAGAGGAGCTAGCAGGACAAAAGGCTTCCATCATCTCTCTGAATGAGAGATGCTGACAGATGGGTGGGGCAAATACCTTCGTTGGTAAAGTGCCTATCACACAAGCTTAAGGATCTGAATTCAAATTCCAAATATTAAAGCAAAAAGCCACATCTGTCACCAGCATTGAGAGGCGAGGGATCAGGGACAAGGAGATTCCTTAGTGGTTAAGCAAATCTACTAATTCTGGGTCCAACAGAAGACTCTGTCTCAAAAAAATAAAGTAGAGGGCAATAGACAGAGACAGGTACTGTTGACTTTACATACATGCACATGAACTAACATACATGTACATGAGTCCTCACACAGATGTTGTGGTGGTTTGAATATGCTTGGCCCAGGGAGCGGCACTATTGGGAGGTGTGACCTTGTTGGAGGAGGGGTGTCACTGTGAGTGTGGGCTTTGGGACCCTCCTCCTATCCACACGGGAGACAGTCTTCTCCAGTTTGCCTTCAGAACTTGATGTAGACCTCTCAGCTCCTCAAGCGCCATATCTGCCTGCCATGTTCCCGCCTTGATGATAATAGACTGACCCTCTGAACCTGTAAGCCAGCCCCAATTAAATGCTTGTGCTTTATAAGAGTTGTTTTGGTCATGGCGTTTGCTCACAGCAGTAAAAACCTATCGAAGACACACGTACATATCCATACCATCTTGTACACGAAAATGCAAAGCAAATTTTAAAACAATGTTGAATAACAAGACACCAGCCAAGAGTGCCAAGCCCAGATAATAGTAATTAAACATGGCCTGTAGCCTCAGGGCTCTGATGTCTAAGAAATTACAAGGTAATGAATGCGCAAAGGTAGTTGATCAAATGAGTACTCGTGGGTTTTTTGTTTGTTTGTTTGTTTGTTTGTTTATTTGTTTTATGGTTTTTGGTTTTTCGAGACAGGATTTCTCTTTATATCCTTGGCTGTCCTGGAACTCACTCTTGTAGACCAGGCTGGCCTGGAACTCAGAAATCCACCTGCCTCTGCCTCCCAAGTGCTGGGATTAAAGGCGTGCACCACCACTGCCTGGCAGTACTCATGGTTTTAATGAGCTATAACTATTCATAAATCCGGGGAATATTTCTTAAAAGGAGAAATATATATAAGTAGCATTATTTCTTCATGAAAATCATTTTTCTCTTCTTACCTCAAAAAATTAAGAACTATGCTTGAATGTCCTTCTTAGGCCATCAAATATACAAATTGGATGAAATATTAAGGCTGTTGTGTACTATAGAATAGCAAGCCCATTATCACCAGGCTCTAGATTCTTTTCAGGCACATATATGACCACATCCAAAATTAATGTGTGTGACTCATTCATTTTTTTTAAAAAAAATCGCCAAAAGATAATTTTCATTAAAAGGTAATTTTTAGAGATCATTCCCTGGTCCTGTGTGGATGATACACACAACAGAGTTTTAATCTCTTCGTTTTATATAACTACAACAGACTGTCAAATTTAGCACCCTGGGTGTTTTGATGGCTGGGCCTACACAATGCTAAGAAAAGCATCCCATGACTCATGTGCCCTGGCTCTGCCAGCACGGGCCCCACTGGCTGAACCCGCTGCACAGTTGCACCTGCCTGCATGATGTTGTACTGCTGGATGGCCGTGTGCTGAAGCTGACTGGCTTCCTCTTGCAGCCGCAGGGCAGCGTGGCACAGAGGCAAGCTGGCGACCACGTCCTCAGGGATCCGGAGAGCACTCTGGCAGAGCTGTACGGCTTGCACCTTTGGCTTCAGTGACTCCATCTCAGACAACAGATGCTGAAAGGGGCCCCGTCACAGTTTAAGCCTTTAGTAATTTTATCATGTATTTCTCACGTAAACAAAGGCATTTCCTGAATTGTAGCTACTGGGTCAATGTGGGTCAACAGGGTTTGCAAGGAAGATACGTTCTAAACAATGAATCCATGCTAAGACTGTAATTGGGCTTAGAAAACATTTTTCTTGCTGCTAATTCTAAAAATATAGATCCTTTACCCCACTCATCCTAAAGTATTACATGTGCATGTATGTGTTCATATGTGCCTTTGAGTTCCTATTGGCAGGTACATAATGAGGACTGTACATATATGTGTTTGTGTTGTGTAAGGAGGTCAGAGGACAGCAAACTCACCTAACATTATTCAACAGCTGGTTACATTGTTTAATTTTTTTTGTTTTGTTTTGTTTTTCGAGACAGGGTTTCTCTGTGTAGTCCTGGCTGTCCTGGAACTCACTCTTGTAGACCAGGCTGGCCTCGAACTCAGAAATCCACCTGCCTCTGCCTCCCAAGTGCTGGGATTAAAGGCGTCCGCTACCACTGCCTGGCACATTGTTTAATTTTAAGACATAATCTCTTGCTGGCCCAGAGCTTGCCAAATAGAGTAGGCTGGGTAGTAGCCAATAAGCCCCAGGGATCCACCAATTTCTTTCTCCCCTGCACTCAGATTTTAAGCATGGCATCCTGTCTAGTTTTGTTGTTTTCTGATACAGGTTCTCACTATGTAGGTCTTGCTGGCCTTGAACTCATGTAGACCTGGGTGGTCTTGACTGCCTACGGTTTCCTCCTAAATCCTAGGATTGGCTACACCCAGGTTTTTAATGGGATCTGATCCTGTGATTGTGAAGCCACAACTTTGATGACTGAGCCATTTCCCCAAGCCCATCCTAAATCCTTTTTGCTTACCT
This sequence comes from Arvicanthis niloticus, assembly GCF_011762505.2. NCBI lineage: Eukaryota > Metazoa > Chordata > Mammalia > Rodentia > Muridae > Arvicanthis > Arvicanthis niloticus. The sequence continues at coordinate 14,693,458 of NC_133436.1, read as the reverse complement.
GCCTATGGGACAGCTGCTCCTTGAGACTAAGGCGCCCTGCCTCTGGAGAAGTCAGAATTGTCTGGGCTTGTTCCAAAGCCACCTGCAAGTTTCTTAGCTCTCCTTCAAACCTTTTCATGTCCTGGAGAACAAACCCCAGTGAGCATCAGTACATTTAAAGTTCAAAGTCATAGCTGAGGAACTGCATCATATTCAATTTAAACTATCTCATCATGGGTGGACATTTTCTCTCTGGGACAGCATGCCAGGGTGTGTGTGTGTGTGTGTTTTGGTTTTGTTTTGTTTTGTTTTGTTTTGTTTTTACCTTGGCTGCATCTTGGAGGCTCTGCAAACGAACTCTGATTGCCTGCCGTAACTCCTCCGTCTCCCGTCCTAACTGGGTCACTTGCTGTGACATCTTTCCTGTGCAGTACACGTTGGCAAGGTATTGCACATTCTCAGCCATTACCTCCAGGTCACCGTCAATTTCTTCAGATTCTTCTAGCAGCGTCTAGAGTGAAGTGTTCATATTTGTGAAACTGATATGTAGACAGGGGTCGAGGGGGACACAGATATGCATAGAGGAGTATAAAGACCCAGCAGACTAGGAAAAGATCAAGAGCTGTGAGCATGGTACATTTGGCCATCTCACCCCTAGGAACCTACTCACAGGCTAAACATTGTCATTCCCATTACACAGACAACAAAGTCAAGTCCAGGCACCTTAATGGCTTGCCAAGGCCACTTGTTCATGAGTATGGGACCTGAGGATTCATGCTCTCTCATACCCAGGCTGGAGATATCAGCCAGCGGCTGTGATGCTTGGGCACACTGTGTGTGTCTTGATCACATATCTGGGTTTGCCTTTTCCCACATTTGCCCCCAAAGAAGGCCTACTCAGCCCTTGGGTTGTATAGCTAAGATCTGAATGCTATGAGACACGAAGAGAAGCACAGGTATTGCAAACAAAAACCTTTGCATACCTGTTCAAAGACAGACAAGGAGGAAATTGGCTACTTGAGATCTGGAGGGGGGAGTAGCCCCCATCACTCAGCCCATACCTAGCCTGCTGGGATGAACAGTAGGGCAGACAGACAGTACACATATACAGACACACACATCTGAATATGGAAAAGAAAATGAAAGGGTGGCCACGTATTAAGGGGCGATTTAACCCAGATGTGGGACAACTTGCTTGTAGGTTGAAATAAGGGTCCTACAGAGTTCAAAAAAGATATCAACACGTTAACAAATGAGGAGGAAGGGAAAGATGCTTCAGACTGAGAAGATGTATGCAGGGCACAGAGGTCGGGGAGCACAGAATGTGCAGAATATAAAAACCAGGGGTGTGTTACTCTGTTTGTTAGATTATTTTCACATAAAAAAGGCTTTTTTCCCACAGGTAATATAATATATATAAATATAAGAAAAATATTCTATCAAGTCCTAGCACGGTTGTCCAAACTTGTGACACTGTGACACAATGCTGTCACTGACAAATATATTCATAGCTACCCTGGGTTGTGTGCAGACTGTGGGCTACAGAGTGTATATGTCTGAAAGGAAACCTGTAAGAAGTCATTGCTAGTACATACAGGCATTTTTAGGCAGGTAAGAGCATAATGTGTCTTGTGATTTTACTGGATGTTAGAACACAGGGGTTTTCTTATACTGCATTTGTTGGAAGGTAAACCCAGGATGCTTTGCCTCCTGGTGATAACACGTGGGGACTCTCTAAGATGAGTTCCGTCCTGGACCTCCGAGCAGATAAACTGAGCGGCCTAAGCTTGCTTTAGATAAGGATGCTGTCAATCCACCCAGTTGCCAGCATCATGACCACTAATGTCAACCACACATACGACTGTCTGATCCGGGCTGGGCTATCTCTATAGTATATCCTTTGTCATCCATCTTCAATGAGAGGCCTGTCCTCTGCTGCAATACAGAAGCTATCTCCTCTACTCCAGCAATCTGCTTTCCACTGCAGTGTCGGCTTTCTGAAACTACAATGAAAATCTTCATGATTTTTTTTCTCTAAAACTTGGATTATGCTTCAGTATGTACAAATATCCTACAGAAGCATGATGCAACATTTAAATTTTCTTTACAACTCCATTGCACTGCCATCAGGATGGCTTAGCAGGTCAATGAGCTTACAGGGTGAGCCTGATGACCTGAGTCTGAAACCAGAATCCCACAGTGGGACAGAACTGACTTCCTGAAGGTTGTGTATCCTGACTGTTAGATACATGTGTGCCTGCATTCTCATTCTTTCTCTCTCTCCCCCTTCCTCTCTTCCTCCCTCCCTCCATTCTTCCTTCCCTCCTTCCTTCCTCTCTCAGAGACACGAAATAAATAATAATAAAATCCCCCTAAAGTTATTAATATCACATTAAATATTTTCTACATTTTGGATTACAGCCTCAGTTAAGGAATCCAGGAAGTAAAATGAACAGGAAGTAAAATGCCGGCTTCTATTAAGGAAACTGCTTTTCAAATCATTTTACTGAATTACCAGTAGTTTTTTTTTTTAAGTGGTGTTATCTTGACTTAAGTTAACTTTATCTTTTCTGTTCTTACAACTGCATCTTTAGAGTCCTCGAAGTTAGTTGCTTTTCCATTGGTTACCAGCTGGTTTGTAAAGAAAGTCTAGTCTGCTGGCGTCTGTCACACAGCAAATGCTTCCAGTCCTCTGAGAGGTACAGATGTCTGTATCTGGGACGAGTGTACGTGACTGGGAAGAGGAGGGAGATAAAAGGGACTGGAATTCGAGCCACGGAAACATTCCAGAAGGAAACAATATCCAGAACCACCCCAGGGAGAAGGAAAAAGGGAAGTTTATTTAAAAGATAAGTCCTATGGGAAAATACAGACTACCTGAGGCTACCCATATAACCTAAATAAAAGCCAGCCTATATTTTGTGGGAAGATCTGTTAGAAATGTGCATTTTTAAGTCAACTGTAACTTACTAGAAGGATGAGATAATTTCCAGAGAGTAAGACCAAAAGAAAAGGAACATTTTTTTCTCCTAAGTTCAGAGGAAATGAAGTAATGTGTCCTCCGGGGTGTGGATACAGGATCTGCTCTCAGCTGCTCTGACCTTCTGAGTAAGCCACATGACTCAGGCCTGGCTGTGGCCCAGAGGAAGCAGGACCTGCCCGGAGCACCAGCATCTACTGTGGAAGTACTGGGTGTTTGCTTCCAGGCAACTGACATAGGAATATTATTGGGTATTCCCATATTACAGATGAGAAGACAGAACTGAGAGACAGAGTATTTTGTTCCAAGTTACAGGGTACCAGTTGGTAGACCTTGATTTCCCCCTCGTCCTTCCGGGTGAGATGGCTCTAATCATTTCGAGCTGTCCCTGTATCTTTTCCTATTCAAGAATTTTCTGCATTTCCCAAAGAAGGTTCTACTATAAAAGCAGCAACGTCAACACAAAAAAACCCCACAAGTATCACAGCATGGGGAAGAACATTTTTGGGCTCAGTGAAAGGGTTATATAAAGAAAACAGAAGACATATGTTTATATACAGTCTCGGGGACTCTCATCCTTAGCTACTTTTGATCAAACCTTTCTCTCTCTTTCTCTCTCTCTCTTTCTCTCTCTTTCTCTTTCTCTCTCTCTCTCGCTCTCTCTCTCTGTCTCTCTCTCTCTCTCCCTCCCTCCCTCTCCCCAACCCCTCTCCCTCTTAAGTACATTTATTTACTGGAAAGAGAGCACATACATGCCACGGTGTACATGGAAGGGTCAGAAGACAACATACAGGAGTCAGTTCTTTCCTTCCACCACGTAGGACCCAGGAAGTAAACTCAGGTCACCAGACTTGGTGGTGACCACCTTTACCTGCTGACTCATCTGGATGGCCCCCAAGCCTTCTTCTTATCTGGTATTCCACAAAATTTTGTGCTGGTCTAATCCAGTCAGACTTACTCTTAACTTTTTCTTTCCCCCTGAAACTTACCTGGTGCAATATGTACTGTTCTCGGAGCTGGCTTGCGGAATTCCATGCGATGTTTCCATCCACCAAGGCTTTGGCTTTCTCAGTCCACTTCTGAATGGACTCAAGCATTCCATTGTACTCTTCTAAGTGGGATGATGCCTGAAAAAGTTATTATCGTTCAGATGATGTAAATACTGTCTTGTCAGTGGGAAATTGAACCCTATTCGGTGCTGGTGTCTTTGGATACAACCATTCCAGAGGCTGGCACTTCTATCTGTGATCTTAAAAGGGACCCTGGAAAGTTATTTGCCTATGGGAAATCCTGTCTGTCATGCCAGTCCTTGGGAGATGGAGACCGGAGGATCCGGAGATCAAGGTCCTCACTGGCTGTACTGAGTGAGTGTGAATGTGAGGCCAGCTTAGGCTATATGCAAAAAACCATAAAGGAAATGGTGAACTACTCATTTTAACTTTAACCTGATTGCAAGATTAATGCTTGGTAGAGTTGCAAAGGCCATGTAACCCCAAGCCCTCCCACCACCACCCCAAAAATTAACAGCCTAGACTGGAAGAAGAGAACTTTAAAAATTGTAATCATGATGCCTGTGTAGCTTTCCACAATTGATGGCTTGTGGTGGTGGGTTGGGGGATGGGGGACTGAGTTTTCTTTAAGGAGCTTGGCCATGGGGTTTGACTGTGCTGCTACAATGAACATATGGGCAAGACAAAATGGACTTGTTTTTTGTTTGTTCATTTGTTTGTTTTGTTCTTGGTTTTCTGCTTCTTTTTGGGGGGGAGGGAGTTAAAACGTTGGGGAGCAGACCCGAGAGGACTGGGAGGTGAACATGTTGGGGTACATGATGTGAAATTCAAAAATAATAAAAATATTATGTTGGAAAAAAATATTTAAATCTGTCCTAAACTGATTTTTATAAAAGTCATTTATGGGTGGGTATTTTTTTTAAAATTACATCTCCAGTTTACAAAGTCTATACAGCCAAGCCTATTCATGTGAAACTCTGTCAGTCAAAGCATAATATAGTTTCTAATGAACCAGATACAGGTTTATATGAAAATCATAGAAACACTGCAAAACAATAAGCTATAGCAAAACTTCATCCATCATTGCTAGCACTGTTTTTATTTATTTACAGAGGACAAATGGTTGCAATGTCTGCCTTAAAGCATTCTGGTTATGTGCCTGGGGCACATACATACCTGGTTGAGTTTAGACAGCCGGTTCTCAGCCTGCCTGATGGTTTGCTGGTGGAGTTCAGTCAGCTTTCCTATCTTCTTGGCCAGTGGCTTACCCAGCTGACCGTGCTGTTCTGAGAACGTCTGTATAGCAGCATCTAATTCCATTAACTTGGAATTGCAGCCATCTAATTCTTCCCCTATCATCTATAAGGTCATCAACACCAAATAAGAAAAGATTACAGACAATACTTTTCCAGGGGTTCTCTAAGACCAGAAGGATTTAGATGGTTTGCTTTAAAGGTAAAGATTATAAATGATCATGCTACCAGGATTTAGCTATTTCCATTTCCTTGGTCAGCGAGCAGCAGAAGACGGTGTGTTGAGTCTATTTCCCCATGAGACGACTGGGTTTTCCTTCTGCCCTACCCAATGCATATGAGCTATTTAGCTCATAGATAGGGTGCAAGCAAATAGGTTCATCAAACCTTGAAATTTATAAATTGGTATTTCTAGACAATCATGAATCTACTATAGACACGTGTGTTTCTACTAACATATTTCTATTACAATAATATATTACATGAATGGACTGATGTTATTATCACTGGGTTTTAGTGGTTTGCTAAGAACCCTATATAACCAAGTAACATGGATACAGCAGTAGTCTATCCTGATACCCTGCAGCCAGAGGTACCCCTCACTTTCCATTCCTCCCTCCCCCTTACCTTTTGGTCAGCTTTAGCTTGAACTAGATCATTGGTTTTGGCTTTCAGCTTTGTTAGAATGGTTGTGAGATCTTTGGCTACCTTCTGGATCTGGTGGCCGAACTCCTGGCTCATGGTCTTGCCCTGCTCAATTTCTTGTACCTTTTCTTGGATCTAAATGGTCAAGGAAAAAAAATAAAACCAATACTTGAAATCTGATGAGAGATATTAAAACTCTCAAATGACGCAGACTAGGTGGTCAGCGCTGCCTTGACACGGATGGGCTTCATGAAAGTGGATGGAGGGGTTGCAAAGTTGGTTCAAAGTTCCAAAGTGCTTGAGCAACTGTGAGGACCAGAGTTTGGAGCTGGGTGTTCTGCACCTATCTGTAACCCCAGTTCTATAGGGGATCTCAGTTCCCAGGAGGATTGCTGAGACTGCTGACTTCCACCCTCATGGAGACAGCAAGATCCCTACATTCAGAAAGAGACCCTGCCTTAAAAGGACAGATGGGGAGCACAAAGGAGGATACTGGATGCTTTCTTCCTGCCTCCATGTGCCCACCGGCGCACGTATGCATGCGGATGCATGCATACACACGGGAAAAAGTTTTAAAGGAAGCAGGTATAAAGCTTTGAGGCTGATTTACCCTCAGTAGCTTTGCACATTGACTGTGCTCTTTCTGGTGTTCTGGCAAGAAAAGAATCAATGTCTGTTCTCTGAGTCAGTCATTAAATATTTACAGATGCTGGTTAGAGTTCTCCTAGTTTATCTACTCACTCACGTTTGAACCTGTGTCTGTGATACACAAACTCTTTACGGCCTTTCTGTTTTTTCTGTCTCTCTCTCTCTGTGTTTCTCTCTGTGTGTTTCTCTCTCTGTGTTTCTCTCTGTGTGTTTCTCTCTGTGTGTCTCTCTCTGTGTGTTTCTCTCTGTGTGTCTCTCTCTGTGTGTTTCTCTCTGTGTGTCTCTCTCTGTGTGTCTCTCTCTGTGTGTCTCTCTCTGTGTGTCTCTCTCTGTGTGTCTCTCTCTGTGTGTCTCTCTCTGTGTGTCTCTCTCTGTGTGTCTCTCTCTGTGTGTCTCTCTCTGTGTGTCTCTCTGTGTGTGTCTCTCTGTGTGTGTCTCTCTCTGTGTCTCTCTCTGTGTCTCTCTCTGTGTCTCTCTCTGTGTCTCTCTGTCTCTCTGTCTCTGTCTCTCTGTCTCTCTGTCTCTCTGTCTCTCTGTCTCTCTGTGTGTGTGTGTGTGTGTGTGTGTGTGTGTGTGTGTGTGTGTGTAAAACAGCACACATGTAAAGGCCAGAGTACTGGCTCTTGGGAGTCAGTTCGGTCCTTCCACTACAGGAATTCTGGGGACTGAACTTCACAGCAAGTGCCTTTCCCAGCGGATCCTTCTTGACATCTCCTAAGATGTTTCTTTCTTCCATTAAATAGAAACCTCCCCACCAATACTTGGAGGCATATGGATTGTTTTCAAGCATGTTTTTCAAAGTGTCTGATAGGGACACTGTTTTCTTAACTTTCTGTAAGATTTCTACCACGTGCCAACAAAGCAGGAAATGGATGCAAAGAGAGAAGAGGTTCCAAAGATGAGTTACAGTATGGTTCAGTGGTATAGTGCTTGTCCAACAGCATCTGAGAAGCCGTAAGTTTAGTCCCCAGCAATATGAGCACACAGACACACATATACACACACAATCACACACACAACAACACATACACACAACACCACACAAATACCACACACACACATATACAACACACACACACCACCACATACACACACAAATACCACACACACAAATACCACACACACACCCCCAATACCACACATACACACACACATACAACACACACACACACACACACACACACACACACCAATGAGTTTGATTTGATTTATAGCAACATTCAAAAATTTGGGAAAAAAGTCAGGAGCACAAATGTAGCTGGGTGTGGTGATACACACCTATAATCCTAACACTTGGGAGCCTGAGGCAGAAATATCAGAAACATAGGCTCATGATTTTAAAACCAGGCTGGGTTACAATAGTAAGCCTGTATTATATATAAATAATCAATATTTTTCTTTAGGTACTAGAAAGGTCCTTCCAATCCTCAGAGAAACAGCATTGTATTAGTACTGTCCTGGCCTGTATCATCTTGGCTTGAATATTAAAGTAACTACATTTGCACAGAATAACTCTAGCAAGCAAACAGATAAAACATAAAAAAAATATTAAGTGCTTTTTAATTAGATTTTTTTGTCTTGTGTTTTATTTTATTTTGTGCATCCTTGGCTGTACTTGAACTCGCAGAGATCTGCCTGTCTCTCTGCCTCCTGGGCACTAGGATTAAAGGTTTGTACCACTACCACTTGGCTAGATTTGATGTTTTAAAAACTGATTCATTTTAATTTATGTGAGTGAATGTGTGCGTGTGTGCACTATCCATGGAGTCCAGAAGAGGGCGCCCATACCCCTGAAGCTGGAGTTATAGGTTGTGAGCCACCTGAAAAGGGCTCTGGGAATGAAACTCAGGTCCTCTGCAAGAGCAGCAGGTGCTTTCCTTAACCACTTGAGCCATCCTTCCAGCCCCCTAAATGACTTTTCAAAGACCCTAAATAGTTAACTTTTCCTTCTGTCAGACCTTCCAATGTCCATGAAGCCCAGTTAAAGATTCAGCCAGTTAAATAGTCAAAACAAAATGAAATAAAATAGAGCTAGCATGTCTTTGTTTTGCTCAAAATCATGGTGCAGTGAACTGATTCCGATTTTCAAACACTCTGCCTCCTTCACCAGAGATTCAAAAGTGCAGCATAGATGTGTGTGTGTGTTTTGTGATTTACGTTTTCTGAACCAGGAAACATTTTAGCACTAGAATATGGCTTCCCTTTGTGCCATATAGAATGGTCTATAATTTAGCTTTAATGACTCTCACAATCAGCTGCCAAGACAATTCTAAAAACCTACTACACTTCCACCCAGATGCCTCGTGATGCTGTATTTTCATGAAAGAGTATCTATCCTCTTTACAGGAGCAAGATCCAAAAGTCCCTTGGTCTCTGCACCAGAAAGGACTATATGTTTCTTGTTTCAAGCAATTTTCAAGTTTGTACTCCTGAGCGCCGACTTCAGTGTGCCTTCAGTTGCTTTTGTTCATTCGTTTGCTTGTTTGGGGTAGGGGCAGGGCAGAATGAAGCTTTCTCTAACGGCCTGGACCCGTGGCATGCACGTTAGTGATAACTACATCCCTGACTTTGTTTTCTTCCTATGAGTGCCCTTTTCTTTCAATATATTCACTGACCCACCTCATATCTTGCTGAACTAAAATAACAGCTTGAAGAGTTTCTGGGAAACTCTAGCTATTCAATATTAATATTGGAACATGTCATAGCTTACTTTTGCCTGTTTAAGATATTATTTTACATGTGTGGAAGAAGCAGATAAATTATATTGCTCCATTTATGCCTTGAACACCAGGTTCCCAGTTATTTGCTGCTGTTTGGGGATGCTGCGAACCTTTTCGCATATGGGGCTTAGCTGGAAGATGTGGCTTCCTGCATTTAGCTCTTAAAGTTTATAGGCATCTCTCCTTACAGTCCAAGTTTTCTGCTTTCTGGTTTCCAATATTTAAGGAGTCCTAGCCACACATTCCTGCCATGCTTCCCCACCTTGACGGAATGTCCTTCCCAAGTCCAAACAAACCCTTTTTTCCTGTCATGCTTCTGTCAGCTTTTCTGTCACAGTGATGAGAAAAGCAAACTGTACGGTATGGCATTACAGCTCAGAGCTGTGGTCATTTGAATGCTAATTGTCTTATAGTGACCCATTATTTACCTTGATTCCTGGGAAATATGACTGTGCAAACCAACATACACCTTATAGGACTAACACCGGAAAGAATAGAAAGCCCCCCAACCCCCATATCTCTCTCTGTGTCTCTCTCTCTCTCTGTGTCTCTCTGTCTCTCTAAGTTTACCTGATCATGGATCTTTAGGTCCAATGCAACTTCAGCTAGCTGGAGGGAGATTTCAGATGGTAAGATAGTGTAGAGACCCAAGTACTTATTCTTCTGTTCTTCTGTGATTTTCTCAATGCTCTCTCGGTATCTGGTGGCTTCAGCTAGGAGGCTCTGAGGAAGGAAAGCCAGATAAGAAAATTCTACGTGCCTGATAAGGAACATACTTTTCTATGGATCTAGAGATAAAGCTATCGATTTTTCATCACTTATTATTAAAGGTGAGATTATAGAAACATCTTGCAAGGGAAAGGAACTTCAGTATGTCTCCTTTCATTAGGCAGACGATCCCATAGAGGAACAATGCACATTATACCTTATATATACCTTGCACATACAATATGTGTATAATACATGCCTAAAAAGTCTAACTCACAATTCTTTAAGTGCACATAAGAGTCACCAAGGCAAAGGCAATGCTGTGACAGAGGGAGGGAGGAGAGTCCTGTACCTTCAGCTCTTCTAGTTGTGTGTCGAGCTCTACTGTTGGATTCCCCAAATAGTCCTTCGTTTCTTGAACCCAAGACTTCACAGAATTAATCTGAGTCTCCACTGCTTCACGTTCTTGGAGCTCCTGCTTCACCAGTTCACCATGGTTCTTCACTTTCTCCTGCATGCTACAAAATACCGGAGGGAGAACGCAGAGATGGAGCAGAAGGAACACTCCTGGGCCTGACACATCTTTATAAGAGACATAGAAACGGGGAAATCTAGTGTGTTTATGGCAGGTAAAGTTGCTTCCAATTCTCTTGGATATTGTTTAGCGACACCGAGGTTCATCTCATGCATAACAGAAGAATTTGTGTCATGGGAGCTGAATAATTTATCCCTGGAAATTTGAGAGTCGACTTTGCTCCCTGCCACTTAGTGGCTATTTATTTCCCTATGCAGAAAACCTAGATCGCCAGATTCTTTCCTTCATCTTTCCAGTCTGCCCAAATAGTGCCTGCCGGTGCCATCACCATTTGAAAGGAATGTGTCATTGGAATGTATATGACTGTGAGGAGCCAGCCTTTAAAGAAAGAATCATGCTTTGGACATGTCACCATGATTAATGTCAGTGTCACGACTGATCTGAATAACTGGATTAAAAGGCTTTTTGATACACAATATCAGATTACCCTAACATCACCATTAACTAAGAGGGGTGAATATAGATTTGTATAAGGTAATGTTACTTATTAGAGGAATTAAAAATCTAAAGACATGCTCTATCCAGTTCTATCTAGATCATCAAGATGAAGTTTCTCATAGATTCGCTATCAATGAAGGTGCTTAACTGCTTGGATTTCTATGTCATTCTTACTCCTATCACCTTACATCGCCAATGGGTGATATAGCTTTATCAAACCAACCTTTTAAATATTGCTCAGTTGCTGGAGGTCTTTGTCTAACCCAGGGACTTAACTACATAGCCAGGCTGGCTTCAAACTCATGATCCTCCTGCCTCAGCCTGCTGGGTGTTAGGATGAGAAGTATGTGTCACTGCACCTGGAGCTTCTTATCTATTGAGTTCCCTCCCCCAGCACCCAAGACATTTCTAACCTTTTTATATGTCATTCCACCACAATGTCATGTAAACCCACTTTGTCTCCAGCTGCAGAAGAGATACCTTTTTTGCTATCTCTCCTAGACTGGTTGACTCTACTTGGAGTCTCTTAGAGTCAGTGGTGGTTCATCTTCATTGACCTGGGTTTAGAGTCACATGGGAAATTTATAAGGGTGTTTTCAGAGAGATATTTAACTGAACATGAATGGCCTCTACTTAATGTAGGGGGCACCAGCCCACAGGGTCCCAGAGTAAATGAAAAGGTAAACAAGGATCTCCCCACCCCCTAATCATTGCAGGTCTAGCCTGGAGCTTCTCAGCTGAACCTTGGTATTGGAAACCTGCAGCATAGCTGGCAAACAGGCCGGAAAGGAACCATCACATTCAAGGTAAGGGAACTGAATTTGGCTGATCTGAAATTTCTCTGAAACAGTGACTATATCAAGATGATTTAAGAATTAAAAGGAAAGACAGAGACAGAAAGAAAGAAGAAAAAAGAAAAAAAATGGGGAAAGAGGAAGCAAACTAATCACCACCATTAAGCTCTGTTTGATGATTTGAATGCAAGTCAGAAATGAGTCCAGTACCCTTGTGATCCACCATGCTTCCCTGCTAAGATGGATTATATTCCCCTCAGACCATGAAGCAAAACAAACATTTCCTTCCTTAAGATGCCTTGGTCAGGATAATAAGAAAAGTGACAAATTCTTACAATCTTTGCAATACTTTACTGAAAAGTCGCCTTTGGTCACCTATCAATACTTTAAAGTACAGGAAGGTAAACAATGAGTCTGTTTAGCTTGTCACTGTCCTTTGTCTCTGTCTCTCTCTTCCTTTCTTTTTCTTCTCTTTCTCCCTCTCTCCATTTCTCAATCCCTCCCCCACCTCTCTCTTTCTCTCTCTTTTTCTCTCTCTCTCTCTTTCTCTCTCTCTCTGTGTGGGGGGGTGTATGGAGGGGGATGTGAGTATACATGTATGTGCAGATGTATGTACATATGCATGCATATAAGGGCCAGAAGTCAAACTTGGGTGCAGTTCCTCAGGAACTATCCATTTGTTTTGTTTTTCAGACAGAGTCTCTATAGAGCAGGCTAAGCTCCCTGACCAGCAAGCTCCAGAGATCTCTGTATCCCTATTGCTGGCATTACCGTATGTGCTATTAGGGTCAGCTTCTTTTCTTTTTAGATATGAGGGCGAAAGATCAAACTTGGATGACCATACTTGCGCAACGGGTACTTTACCAACTATGGGCATCCTCTTTTCTGGGTCTTCTCACTGCATAATATTTCTGTTATCAAATATGTACTCGTCTAATGAAGAATGGAAGAGTTGCTAAAACCCAGCAGTAGAAGAGCTAGGTCTAGATCTGCACCATGTGTTGGAGCACCCCCATGCCTGAGCCCCTCATATGTCCCTGAGCTGAGGCCCATTGTAATAGTGAACAAAACAGGTGTCTAATTACTTGAGACACTGATCTTGCAGCGCAGTGATTTCCTGCAGGATGGGCACCTCTTCCTCAGGGCCAGGGAGGGCTCTGTCTTGCAGCATGCTTAGTGCTCGCTGCTGTAGCACACCCAGGGCCAGCTGCTGACGCTCCAGATCCATTGAATATGTGTCGTGACATTCAAGGAGGGCCGTGAGCTCTGCTTTTGAGGCTTTCTCTGTTGAGCTTCCAGGTAATCTACCTTGCAGTTGATTGACCATTTCAGTGGTTTCTTTGACCTAAGGACAAACATATATCATATGAAGCTTAGACTAATACTGAAAAGAAGGTGGTGAGCCTGCTAATGAAAAGAATGTGGCCAGCCTTGACATCATTAATCTTGATGACGTAAACTACAAATTTCAGAAATGAAAACCAAGATGCTGTTGTTAACATGAAAGACCACTGCTCCCACCCTGGGTTTAAATTATTAATCCCCAAATCTTATCAGGGCAGGCAGAGACTATACATGGCAAAGAAACTTTAAACAAACTGAACATACAAAACATACACTTTTAAAGTTGGCTTGAGTGTGTGTGTGTGTGTGTGTGTGTGTGTGTGTGTGTTTAACAAAGAAGACATGGCTAAAACACGGAACCTTACCTAATGGGAGGGATGAGCTAAATTCTTACTTTTACAACAAAGGAAGAAATGATTTTGCACTTTTTCCAAAACAGGTTAAAAACAAATGGGGCTCACACTGGCTGGCCTTCCTTTCAAAACTCCATTCCTTAATTTTCATTTTATAAGTGTACTTATGTATTTATTTTGGAGTATTTATTATTTATTATTTGTGCATGTGGGCATGTGTACGTGCACACACTCCAGAGGCAGGCACAAGAGGGAGAACACAGCTGTACATGTAACACACATGTAGAGATCATGAGACAACCTTCAAGAGTCTATCCTCTCACGTCACTGTGTTTTGAGGATCAAACTAGGTCATCAGCCCCCATCACAAGCCCCCTTTACTTTGCTCAAGCATCTAGCTGGCCCTATTTTAAAATTAGCATACAAAAGGAAGATTCCCCTATCAGATTTTCATACATACTGGGTTTGAGTTGAACCAGTGCCTCCCTCTCTTTCAGATCTCCCTGGCTTTCTTCATCCTGACCCTTGTATGCATTCTTCTGTCCCACCCCTCCCCCCCTTACTGGGCTTTTCTACTGTGACATGCATATTACCCTCCCTGTGCCATTTGTTCCTAACTTGGAATTAAACTGTACAATGAACAGAACAATTTGTTTCATGGTATAGCTTTCATGAAATTGAAAAAAAAATAATGAGAATTTCACAAGACCGATTTCAAAAGAGTAGCAGGTGACTGTTTGCGTGAGAAATGCCTCATGGCTCTGACCTCTAGTTTAGAGCATTTGAATACTTGTTCCTGGATGATGGCCTTGTTTAAAGACGTCTAAGAGGTGCGGGCTCCCCCATGGGGGCTTTGAGAGCTAAAGTTCTTCCCTACTCCCAGTTTGTGTTTGCTGCTGTGTGTATGAGGTTCGAGATGTGAGCTGTCAGCTTGCTGCTCCAACTGCCTTGCCCGCTGCCCGCTGCCCACTGCCCGCTGCTCGCTGCAATGCCTCCCTGCCATCAGGGGAACCTAGCCCTTCGGAACTGTAAGCCAAAATATATTCATTCTGTAAGTTGCCTCCATCCCAGTGTTTTATCACAATTGCAGGAACCTGAGGAATGCAAGGGCAATTTTCCAAATATGCACTAATAATCTCCAGGGAATGAAACGAAACAGGACTGAAGCCAATCCGTAGTGAAAGTTACCTTAGCGCTCAAGCGCTTCCACTCATCTACTGCGTCTTCCAGAATCTTCTCCTGGTCCTGGGCCACAGCACGGAGACGCGTCCAGCGCTGCCAGACAGTGGTCATCGACCTGCTTAGGGTCGCTTTGCTTGCATCGTTCCCGGTTTGCTCTAGTTGTGATGCTTTTTCTTCCAGGGCCACAATTTTCTCATGGAAAGAGTCAACTACAGACACTAAAGCCTAGTGCAGGGTTGGGGGTGAGTAGAGGGGGTTAGAGAAAGATTGATTTGTTTTTCTCTTGAGTTCTGTGGACTTGGCTAAAGTTCTATTGCAAAAAGATATATATATATATTTCTGTATAAATTTAGGTTCCTCGGAAAGTCGTGGTGGTATCTAGAAGCCAAGAGCTGGGAATGAGAGATTCAGGGGATCAATGTATCCTCCCTCAGCTATGTGGAGAGTTTAAGGCCAGCCTGGGTTACCTGAAAGCCTGCCCTTAAAGAAACCAAAAGTAAATTAATAATTATGAATACATTTTGTTTCCTTTAATAACTCTAAAGTTATACTTATCAGAGTGGGGTTTGGATTTACTTTGAAAGGCAAAAAAAAATCATTCATTTATGATAGGCAAGTTATTTTCTACTTGGGATGATTATTTTTTTATTTCTGAAAATCAACAAAGATTTACTTTGATATTTTAGAATGTTATAGTCTTCCTTACGTTGCTATGCTATATGAGAGGCGTTCAGGAATTAATTTCTGGATTTTATTTTAGCCCAATTTATCAAGAGACAGTATTTGCTGCCTTTTTAAAAAGTTTTAGTTATTTATTTATCCTGGGGGCTGACAGGACATGGGCAGGAGTTAAAGTTGAATTTTATGAGTCAGTTTTCTCTACCTTGTTTTGTAGAGGGTGTCTCTTTGGTTTTCTGCTGATGTACTGATTCCTGGAGCTTCCAGGAGCATCTCCCTTTGCGCTGTGGGGGTGCTAGGATTACTAGCCTGTGACTGAACATTTTGCTTCTTATGTGGGTTCAGGGAGTATAACTCAGGCGGACAGGTGCCAGACTTGTGTAGCAAGCACATTTACCCACTGAGCCATCTCCGTAGCCCTTTATTGCCATGTTTAAGCAACCCTGTCATACCAGAAGCAGATAGTATGGATTTATCTTTGGAGCCTCAGTTATGCATTTCATGTGAGCACCCTAAGCTGTGAAAAGTGTTTATTGCGACTTTATCATGCCGAAGGAAGCAAGACGGAAATAAAGACTTAATGACACGATTCTGAAAACATCATATCACAGAGACTGTTGTAATTAACACAGAAAGACACTAAAATAACAACAATAGAACTGACCTTGTGTTTTGACAGCTTTTCTTCGGCTTCGTGGCTGGAAGATGTCTTTAACACTGCAAACTCCGACAGCTTCTTTTCCGCATCATTCATCAACTCGATAACCCCTTCCCTGGCTTTCTGATACTCTTGCCATTGAACCATACACCTTGAAAGAGTCCAACAGAAATAAATAAGCAATGCAAACCAGTTATTTCCACACAGAACTCTGCTGCCCACATGCCTGATGATAAGCGAGAAAAATGAATCTACATGCCAACGTATGTCACTATATATTATATTTGTATGCTGCTGTTTTACATGAGTCTGCTCCAAATACCTCTGCAGGAGGTCCCGCTGGGCGTGCGAGTCCTGGATGACCCGCCGACTCCTCTTTTCCAGGGAAGCCATCTTCTGTGCCAGCTCTTCCTTTCCAGTTGGCTTGATGAGTGGGTCCAGCTTGGTCACAAGACCTCGGAGCTCCTCCAGGTTGCTGTGGAACTGACCCTCTGTTTTGAAAAATTCCATGTGACTTTTGAGGTTTTCCTCCGCACTCTCAACATCCAGGCCATTGCCTGCCAGCTGTAACATCTCTTGGGCATCCTCAAGCCAATCATTAGCCGCTTGGAACACTTGATAATACCTTTGACACTGACTGTATATTTCGGCCAAGGTTGCCTGGAAGATAGTCATTGTGATATAATCAACTTCCGTTCACAGTAGGTTCGTAAGATTTCTTCTTATGTTTCCAACTCTTTTCTAGCTCTCATCTCTATAAATGCCATGGGAAGTTAACAGGTAAGTTGGGAGACATTCATGATGAATGCATTTAAATCCTTTATTCCTCCTTTTTCTAACTTACCATAACTCTAATGCTGCAGTTAACATACATATTGAATAAATAAGGAGAGAAATGAGCTATTAATTTACGATGGCATTTTGAACGGTCTTGAAACTATGGTGGGTTTTTTTTTTTCCTTCTAAAGAAAAAAAACAAAGCTTAGTACTGTGTTCCTGGATGGATGTTTTGCAAAGTAGTTCTGCCTCAGTGGGTTAAAAGAATGACAACATTCAACTTCCAAACTTGCCTCTGCCAGCTTCTAGAAATAAACAGTTGGCCCTTGAGTTTTGAGCAGAGACTAAAATAGAAGGAGTAGAAACCCACAAGGTTTGCTGCTCCAAGTCCAGAGGGAACAGAAACACTCTAAGCAGCCATCAAGGAATAGACAGGCAGAGCCTCACCGACAGTGGAGGCTGTAGTCGGGGTCTGCAGCAAGCACGGAGAGAATGCGCAGGGGAGCAAAGAGCAAGCATGTGGCTTAGAAATGCTTCCAGAGACATCAGGACCTACAAACATCTGAATGGAGACAACCAAAGGGAGCCTAACCGATTTAAGATCGTGTTCAAGAATCATTGCCAACTCAAAACAAATAATCCATGTGATAGGTCAGTGGTTCTCAACTTGTGGTTCTCCACCCACTTTGGGTAAAGTTTGCATATCAGATATGCTGAACATCATGATATTTACATTAGGATTCATAACAGAAGCAAAATTATAGTTAAGAAGTAGCAACAAAATAATTGTATGGTTGGGGAGGAGGTCTTTATAACATGGGAACTGTATTAAAGGTCAGAGCATTAGGAAGATTGAGAACCACTGAGAGATGATTTTTAAAGAGAAAAGACCAGGGCCTGTCTCTGTATCTACAGCTGTAGGTGTATCATTTTTAAAATGTAATGATGGTTTTGACTTAGCATGAAGATCTCCGCTAAGCACACTGTATGGGTAAATAAAGCAGAGATTCTGGATGCCTGGTGTCCAAAGAGGACAAAGGGGGCATCAGATCACTTAGAACCAGAGTTACTGGTGATCATGAACCAGCTCAAGGTTGCCAAGTTCAGGTCCTCCATAAGAACAGCAAATATTCTTAACCATGAACCATCTCTCCCAGACAGGATTATTATTATCTTTTGTGACAGGGCTTCATGTAGCCTAGGGATGGCTTCAAACTCTTTGTGTAGACATTTTATTGGTGATCCTCCTGCCTCTGCTTCTCAAGTTCTAGGTATACTGCCATGTACCATCATGCTCTATTGAAGGCATGTTGGGAATTAAAACTCAGGACCATATGCATGATGGGCGAGTAACTGAACTGCATTCCTATCCTGGAGACCAGGGGATTAAAAAAATTAGCTCTATGGTAGTCATGGTATCTCTTCTCTTGTGTTGAGTGAGGACAGTGAGGAAGCCCCAGTAGGTGGGCCATCTGGGAAGTGCTCCATATGTTCCCATTGCTGTTTGTAGTTCCGAGATCTCAGGAACAAAAGATAGAAGACCCTTGCTTGCTTCTGCTGTGTTACATTTGACACCAGGGGAAGGAAGCACCCCTACCTGAAGAAGGAGAGAAGAAATAGGGCAATGGACAGGACAGCCTACAAGAGAACATGCCTCGGGACCACAGCGGATCTGCGTTATTTACCTGGCCTTTGGAGCCTCTTCATCCAATGTTATGTTTGAAGTGCCAGATGTCATGTAGCATAAAAAGGATACTAAGTATCCACTAGTCATATATTCTATTAGTATATTCATAATGCCTCTTTGTGGGAATTATTCCCAGGACCTCTGCTAATCTAAGATGCTCCAGGAACGTGTGTAAAGCACTCTAGTATGTGCATGTAACCTGCACATCCTGTCATACTTGATATCATCTTTATATCCCCTGTAACACCTAATACAACGTTGTCAAACTTTATTGTTAAAGAAAGGGTTTATTGGTAGTGAGAAAGGGTTAAGGTCTGCACATGTTTCATCTCTCTCTCTTTTTTTTTTAAATGCCAATCATGCCGGGCAGTGGTGGCGCACGCCTTTAATCCCAGCACTTGGGAGGCAGAGGCAGGTGGATTTCTGAGTTCGAGGCCAGCCTGGTCTACAGAGTGAGTTCCAGGACAGCCAGGGCTACACAGAGAAACCCTGTCTCGAAAAACCAAAAAAAAAAAAAAAAAAAAAAAAAAAATGCCGATCACATTAGTTTGGAGATTCCTTTGGGAACTGCAAACATCTATTGTATAAGTCAGCCATACCACTCCTGGGTATGTCTCCCAAGGGTTCTATATGTCACTATGTCACAGAGACACTTGGGCATCTACTTCTACTACAGCACTATTCATAATACTTTAGTTGTGGAATTGACTCAAGTGTCCACCAACAGGAATACACAGAGACAGTGTGGCATGCGTATCCAACATAATTTTATTTGGCCATAAAGAACAGGATGATGTCATTTGTAGAAGAATGGATGTAACTGTGTGTATAGATCCTAGACCTTATGTAAGTGCAAACACACATATGAATGCATGTATATGAGATGAAAGTGAAAACCAACTAGGGAAAGGCAGGAGACTAATTGGGGATAATGTATGAAAATATCTTCATGAAACCCAGGACCATTTATAGTGAATGTGTGTCAATTAAAAATAAGTCAACATCAAAACAAAACATTATCTCTGGGGTGGTCTGAATCTCTCATAAACTATGTTTTCAAAATAATTTATTATCTCCTCTAAAGCTGAGAAAAATTACATGATATACCGACCTAAACAAAAAGCCAATATGGGACACATGACAATTACCACACATATAAACAATTAAAATGGTCTTTAAAGTCATTGAGGACAATTTGATAAACCATCAATAAAGAGTGTTCAGGGTTTTTCCGATTTATGTATGTATGTGTGTGTGTGTGTGCGTGTGTAAAAAAGACAGAGAGAGAGAGAGAGAGAGAGAGAGAGAGAGAGAGAGAGAGAGATCCTATAATCCAGGATAGCCTCATGGTGCTTGGTAGCTGAGGATGACCTTGAACTCCTAATCTTACGGACTCCACATCACAAATGCTGGATTAATACGAATAACCCACATACTTAAGTAAAATAAAGCTGGAGTTTTAAACAGAGAACCAACCCAAACCAGATTTTTTTCACCCATTTACAGATAAGCAGCCTGGAAAAAGAAAGATAGAGCGCCCCCTACAGACCTGCCGGGTGCACAGCGCTTCCTGAACATCTTCATCTAGCTCCTTGAGCTCAGCCAGTGTATGCTCCAGGTCTGCAGAAATCAGCTCCTTGGCTTTGGTAAACTTCTCTTGTTCCTTGTGACTCAAAGCACTCATTATCCTCAGGCTGGACAAGACCTCCTCCTGGTGGATCTGGATCTTTCTGATCTCCTCCTGGATGTCCTGGAGGCTGAGGTCAAGGCACACTGGCCCACTGAGCTCCGCCTTCACTCTCCGAAGCCAGTCCAGGGAACGGCTCATCTCCGTCTGGAAATCTATGCTCTGTACCATTCTGCTCTCGCACTCTGTCACCATGTCCCCGATGTCCGATGTCATCTGTTTCAGCTCCTCCTGCCAGGACTGGACCTGGCCCTTGGCTTTCTCATAAGCTGTGGGATCGAGGTGTGGAGAAAGATCTTCCAGGTGCGCGGCTACCCGCTTGAGCAGAATCCCAGAGTCCTGCAGGCTGCCTGCCAGCGAGTGGTACACCTTGAGCTTCTCCTCTGCAGGCAGCGTCTCCTCGTTCACTTTGGCCTGCTCCCTTTTCACGACATCCAGCTGACTCTCTAGCTGCTGGCACATGTGTGCATGCTCTTTGTAAGCACTGGTGGTGTCTTCTAACAAACTGATCCTTTGCTCTGCTTGCCGCTTCAGCCTATGATATAGGGTGGCCAGCTGTAGCATCCTCTCTGGCTGCCAAGGCTGACCTGTGCTGCGAAAACTCTCTTTTTTCTGGTTCAGTTCATTCACAGCTTCTCCAAGGGTTACCACCTCACCCAGAAGGGTTCTGCAGCTGTCTTGAAGAGACACACTCTCCTCAACAACTAGGTCTGAAGGCATTTTCCTCATTTTTAGGAACTGGTCTTCCAGGTCAGCCAGAGACTGGGTTGTCAAGTCGATCAAAGAAGCATATTCTTTTCGGGCCAGAATTGCTTCCTGGATTTTATAGAATTTATCCTTAGCCAAGGCGACAATGACATTGAGTTGTTGGGGCAGGGCATTGAGTTTTTCACTGAGGTAGGAGTGATCAACATCATTTAGTGATGGTAGCATGGCCTGCCCAGTCGTCTGCAGCATGAGCAGAAGGTTTTCATACTCTGGAGATTGTTCCAGAATGCTTTGGTATTTGTCCAGTTGGGCGTGGAGCTCAACCCTCTCATTCATGAGATTGATCTCCGGAAATGTGACAATGTCTGCTTGTTTAAGCCAGTGGCAGGCTTTATCAAAATCTTCCTTAAAATGCTTTCTAGAAACCAGACTCTTCTCCAGTTCTTGCAACCTGTGACTGCATCTTTGTAAAACGGTGTCATAGACACTCTGCAACTCCTGGAGCTTTCCCATCACCTCCTCTCTTTCTTGCTCTGTTATTCCTTTCATTAATTCCCGACCCTGCGCCCAAAGTCCAGTGACCTCATTTTGGTAAGTCTTGAGGCTGGCCTGGGCAGTCTTACATGTTTTGACCTGCTTGCTCACATCATCCGGAAGTAGGCAGATATATTCTCGGAACATGATCTTTCGCTCATGTTGCTGGATTTGGCTGGTGGCCTGAAAGACTGCCATGAGAAACTGAGTTTTCTCGGACAAGGCCTTGTTCAAGTACTTTCTTCGCTGGCCCACTAAGTCGCTGAGACAACTCACATGCTTCTGAGCCTCTGAGAGCGCCTTCTGGATCACCTTTCGTTCATTGAGGCCAAGGTCAGCCATGACACGATCTGCATCCTTCATCAGGGACTTCAGGAGCACCTGTTTGGCTTCCAGCTCACTACAGATGGCCAGGTGGTCTGTGAGGAGGTGCTGAGCCATGCCAGGAGGTGGGCTCTGCTTCAGGGCCTCCACTATGTTAGGCTGCTGCTCTTCAGCCCACTCCATCAGCTCCTGAAATCTGGATTGGACCACATTCAATTCCTCCAAGTTGGTGACCGACACCTGGATTTTCCTTTTGACAAGGTCCTCGAGCTGAAACCACCGATGCTCGAAGTGACTGGTCTGTTCTCTCACCAGCTCTTTGTCATCCAGACTCAGCTGCTCTGTCAGTTTCTGTTTGCGGTCTTTCAGGTCATCAATGGCATACTTTTTCTCCTGCAAGGCCAAGGCCAACTTCTTCAAAGCCTCCAAGTGGACAGCTGTGCTTTCTGCATTAGATCTGTAAATGCATAGACAGCATAGGAGCAAATCAGTTCCTTACCCTCATAAATAACATTTCATTGAGGGGACATTCAGAGCTCAATTCACTGTGACTGCCTCAATTTATGGTTAACTGACAAAGCTGTTGGTATTAGGAATTCAAGTCCCATCTCGGCCTTGAGTCAGATCAAGTTCTCTATGTGCTTCTCAGCTCTTTTTTTTTTTTTTTACTGGACAATGCTGCTCTCCAACAATATCTCCATATGCTGTTAGCTTTCTCTGAGTCTTAATGATCTGTCTCGTAACATGATATTGTTGTGTCACATATCGGGAAACACTCATTTCTACTGCCTCATATGCAATCGTGTTTAGTGCAATCAACAATAATCTATTTACAGTCATTCTTTTTGGACCAAGGGACAATAAATGATAGAGTGCTAGATGGTACTATCTAGAAGGTATAACCAATGGCTCATGGGCTGCCATGAGATGTTTTAATAATACAGCTTGCTTCCTATCTGCTCTCCACTTCCTGTTCCAAGATGTGGTGATAGACCAGATGCATACCCCTACCACCGTGAGGATGCCCAACACCACATCTTTCCCTCTACAATGGGCTGTATCCCACTCAAATTCTGAGCCTAAACAATACTTGGTCAGAGCAACAGTAACAACAATAGAAGTATCTCATACAGTGACCAAACTTGACTAAAGTACATAGAATGTATTGCTTCCCAAACATGCAAGGAAACTTTTGGAACATGGAGGTTTAAGATGAGTTCGCATTACAGAGTCATGGATGACAAGCAATGATTGGCAGTTAATCAGGGTGAAAACAACCAGAGTCATTACCATGGGAATAGTGTCAGAGACCACAGACAAACCTGTCTCTTTTGCTTATTGGTAATTGGTGCTAAATCAAACCGGGAAGCCCTCCTGCACAAAATGAAGATGTTAGTGATATTCTGTCAACTTCTGACTTAGCATCATGGCGACCCACTGGGCGGTTTCTGCTACCTGGCCAGGTTGTCCCATTCTGTAGTAAACTTCTCAAGAAAGGCTTCAACGATACTCAGGTGGTCGTGGTAACTGCTGGTTCTCTGAAGGTCCTGTTCCCTCTGTGCACACAGCTTGTCAGACTGGAGGCAAAGGTCTTGCCACTGGTCATTCAGGTGGGTTATTTCTTTGTGCTCAGGGGACTCTTGGTTCTTCGTTAACTTGTTCACCTTTTCAACGATGGTGCTCACAGAGGCCTGCTTGCACTGTAGCTGTGTAACAAAATCCTGAAAGTAACAATGCAAAACAAGAAATAAGCTATAAACCCTCCTGAGTGAGCAGACTGAAATGCAAATACAATAGCTTTGAATATAGGGGGAAAAAAAAACCCTGAAAAAAAAAAAAAAAAAAAAAAAAACACGATTCTTTCTCTAAACACGAATTCCCAACTGTGAAAGAATCAGAGTAACTTTGATATTTTCTTGCTTTGTATTGTTTTGAGAAGTGTGCTTCCTTAAAGTAAGGTCTTATTTTTCTCAAAATTGTATGGAAAAAAAACTTTTAAATAAAAGCAAAATGAAGAGTTTATGCTTTTATGGAAAGAAATAAATTTACTTCAGGTTCCCTCTATTCTTTTTTATTCTGTAGTTACAAATGATATTCCAGTAGGAAATAGAAATAACTTATTATCAAAGAAAGCAGTCTTAAAGCTTGTTTAAAATATGACCCTCTTTTCAATCAAGTTAATATACTTATAATTCTCAAGTGTATACAAATTTGTATAGATTAAACATATATTCCTGCTTTATTTAAATTAATTGCATATTAAGGATGCATTTAACAAGTGGGCTTACATTCTTATAGCTATAATATAGTACAACCAATTTAAGCTTATCCCTGTCTAGCTTATAAATAAATGAGACTCAGATTATGATTATTTTATTTGGCTTTGACAATTACTGGGGGGTTGGGGTGGTAACCCCTAATCTACTTTTTTAACTGCTAGCCTGGCTACCTGTCCAGTGGTGTACCCCCAAATACTTGCTGTTTCTCCCAGCCGTGTGCTCATGGTTCCTCTCCTCTCCTGGTGCCTTCTCCTCCCCTCTCTTTATTTTCTCTCCTCTTTCCTCCTTCACCCCCAACAAGGAGACTTAAAATCCACCTACCTCTAATCTCTCTAGTGATTGGTTACAGCCATTTTTATTTAAGGAATAGTTTTAAATTGAGGAACAGTGTTTGCATGACAATAGCTGGTAACAGTTAGAATTCACCCAAAGGCCTAGACCTTTGGGTACAGAATTTAGCATTACAATACACAGCAACAGATCAAACCTCAAGACTATAGCTATGCATATCTGAACATTAAGGCCCTGTGTTAAGTAGAGTCTGGGTCTGTGGGTTAAAGGTCAGCTGTCTTACTTATAAACAGTGAATGTTTCATATAAAAATGGCCATACAGAACTCCGAGAATACATGCAAAATATTATTTACTTACTGAGATGGTGTCTTGCTACAGTGCCTGGGCTATTCTTGACCTCCTGGGCTCAAGCCATTCTTCCCCCCCTACCCCCCACCCCAGCCCCTAAGTACAGAAGACTACAGGTGCACATTACTGTGCTCAGTATATGCTTCATACTCTTACTGTTTAAGTGGCTGTCCCAGTGTCTAAGGATTCACAAACCCCTGGGCATACAGAAGTGAATATACTGAGTACATTGCATCTCTTGCTCTGTCTTGGCCTCCTCCCTGACCCCGACCCCATGCAGGCATCAGTTCCTACCTTTACTTGCAAGATCATGTTCTGAGCAATATTTATCTCCAGCTCAGCATGTCTTCTCTTCATGTTCTGCAGCTGTTGGTCAGCATCCTGTAGGTAAATCCAGAGCTCAGCCTTCAGGTTCTTGATCTCTTCCCAGCCCTGAGTTAAGTTCTGTGCTTGGACCAGCCTTTGCTCAATCTGGAGAAAACACAGTTAAATGTTACCAGTTTTCCATAGCCTCATCTCTGTTCAGTGAATCTGACATACAAGTTGTCAGTGGTCCATGGGCAGAGCCTGACCCTGTGCTTACACTCAGCTAGATCTGAAAGGGACTTTTTTTGTGTTGAGAAAAACAGATTTTCTTTAAACTTAAGAGTTTCCAACAAATTAAAACGTCTAAGAGGTCTCCCATGTGATTTTAATCAGTGCTGCAAAGATCCAAGAAATTTTACCAATGTATGAAATCAGAAAATGCACCAAGAGCTTTTCCCATCAGGCCAAGCAGTAAATACAGCTATTTGACTGGTAAATTGGGGTTTGAGTAATTAAGAAAGGCTCACATCTCTTACACATTTATCTTTTAGTCTTTAAAACCATGGTTCAATGTTGTTACCTGCTTTTTTATTTTTATTTTTTGAAACGGAATTATATAGCTTAGGGTGGTCTAGAAGTTCTGACGATACTCCTGCTTCAACCTTTTCCACCCTGACCCCAGTGATGGGATTACAGATTTACCACACTACTATACACAACCCTATCAATGTTTTAGATTGTCTTTAGATCTGCTCTTCTGGCTTTTGGAAGTATATAATTTGCTTTATTATAGCTATTCAGGATACTTGATTCTGTCACCCTTTGGAAGGATTTAAGCACTAGCCCATTGGCAGGCCTGATGGAAAGAAGCTAGGGCAAGGGGCTCTTTCTTCAGACAGAGTGCTACTTAGAAAACAGGATGATGGGAAAGGAGAAAGGAACAACAGAAAGAGGTGTGAGGGAATATGAAAACTGCCAGAGACTGGTAATTAAAGTGGAGGAAGGTGCCAGTGGCAGTGGTTGAATAGACTAAACAATTCAGTTGTGACTCCACTGTCTTAGTATCTACCTTTCTTTCTGTGATAGCAAAAATTCCTATATTGATTCGTTACTATGGCTCGAAAGAGGGGTATACCAAGAATATCCCCAGAAATGTTTTCTTTAAACCTTACAGGCTTTGAAGTTGAAGGGAACATAACAAGACAGACAAAACAATTAGCTGTAATCATGAACATTTTTTTTTTTACCAGCTGCTCTGTTTGCTGAATGTCTTTTGCTGTGTTTTTCACTGAGGAGTTTGACAAGTCACACATGGAACAAAGGAGATCCAAGTAGGTCCTTGCCTGCTCTTGCAAAGCTCTGAAGTGTTTGACCTGTTGGGGGAAAAAGTGATTGTCAGATTGAACAAGAGGGATGTACTGTTTTGGTGGCAAATTGTGCGGTTGGTAGCCTTTTATTGATATTTCAAATATCATTTTGTTATGTCAGTGTTTTCAACACTGTCCTGAAATATATTTGTGACTCATGGGAGAGAATTCCAAACACACGGGCGGATCTGTTTGTCTGCCATCTGCTTCCCATTATAATTAAAGCTGTCTGCGTGGTCTGGGAAGGGGGGAATGGAAGGCTTGTCTCTAGACTCTTGAGTTTTTCTACCAGCATTCTCATTTAGGAAAAGAAATCCCAGCATGCTTGTCTCTGCTTATTTACATGCTTGTGTATTACAGTGTGAAAACAAGGCCACTGTCAGGATGAGCTGGGAAGTTTCTTTGGAATGATATGGCTATGGTTCCTTTCCATACAAGAAGTTCATCACCTGCTCTTCCATTATCAGATTCCAAGCATGGCTTAGCTTATGCGAGTAGATTTTTTTTTTCATTTCTTCATGAAAAACATGGAAACACAGCTGCTTTGCATTGAGGAGGCATATGTTTTAGATGCAGGGTATAAAGTGCTCTAAACAACACAATCTTGGCTCTCATGACACTGGCACTCTTCTGGGGACAAACAAGGTAATAGGTCAGCAGAGGCATGTCTGACACACCAAGTGTGAAAGAAAAGGTGTTGAGAGGCTTGACTGTGTGGGGAAAGCCCTGCTACTCCACAAGCACCATATCTCCAGGATTGCTCAGAGCATTAGATCTGAACGTACTCAGAAAGTGAGCCATCAAATAGGACGAAGATGCTCTAAGATGGGCAGTGGGTGCAAAGGCTAAAGCAGCGGGAACACTGAGTAGACAGAGACCAAGTCACAGAGGCTGTCAGTCAGAGGTCAAGGAAGTAGACAGAGACCACATCATGGAGACTGTCAATCAGAGGTCAATGGAATAGACAGAGACCAAGTCATGAAGGCTGTCAATCAGAGGTCAAGGGTGAACAGAGACCAAGTCATGAAGGCTGTCAATCAGAGGTCAAGGATGAACAGAGACCAAGTCATGGAAGCTATCAAAATGGGATTAATTGCATCTGTAATAAAAGGCTGGAAGACAAGAATGGCTCAGGAAAGCTCACCGTGTAAAGAAAATGTGCCGTGTGTCCACAGTACAATTTTCTTCTGCTCTAAGGAGAGACAGAATTATGTGCCATGGAGGAATATAGGTGGAACTGGAAGCTACTATGTTAAATAAGACAAACATCCTGATGTTCTGCTTTCTGCCTCTAGTCATCATGTTCAGTCTCAGAACCACTGACATCTGAGGTAAGTAGCTCTTTGAGGGTAGGTCTGTCCTAAGCACTCCAGAGTGTCCCGTGGTATCCTTGGACTGTATCTGCTCAGAATCAACAGCATCCCAACTACTGTTCATTGTGGCAACTCACAGTGTGTCCAGTCACTAATAAATGGCCCTGGTGGGGGTACGGGACATAATAAGATGTCCCCTGAGTTCAGACCACTACTTCAGTCTCACCAAATTTTAAAACGTAAACTCCTTGCTACCTGAAATCTTCCTTTGTTAGACAAATTATGAAAATAGCCTATTCGTGGGCTGTGGCACAAAATTTGGAATTTATTCTAAAAGATGATGGAAAGCACTGGATGAATCATGACCAGGCCTTGGCCTGAATGTTACTCGTAACATGGAGTGAGCAGTCTTCAGAAGACACATGGAGCACTAGGGGGCACAGAGGACTTGCCAGCTTCTCCTGTGGCTGTAAGAAACACACATCTATTTCCAACCCTGCAGTGTCTTGGGTGTTCATTCAATATGCAAAGTATTTCACTTCCAGTTATTCTTACTAACCATTAACCAGTGTGAAAACCACCATCTAGTGTCCCATGACCTCACAGTAACCAGTGTGAAAAGGACCATCTCATGTCCCATGACCCAGGGGAGTTCTTCTGGCCTAGACAGATGAATTTTTCAAAATGAGAAGAAAATAAGCTGTCAAGAATTGAGTTATAATCCCAGCACCTAGGAGACAGAGGCAGGCAGATATCTGTGAGTTCGAGGCCAGCCTGGTCTACAGAGTGAATTCCAGGACAGCCAGGGCTACATGGAGAATCCTGATATTGAAAAAAAAAAAAATTAAACTAAATTTAAAAAATAAAAAATTTTAAAAATGCATGTAATTTAAAGGATAATGATTTATATTGCAACTAACACAGTTACCTTAATCCTAACCAATAGAAACAGCTTCAAATGATGACTGCTAAATTAACTTCAAAGGTAAATATGCCATACTTTTTCTCGGCTCCTCAATTCCTAATTCCACGCTTCATAGAAATGTGATTCTGGTTGGAATCGGATCATTGCATTCGTTTCTTGTGGTCACCTGGAGTGTTGCTGGTATGTACTATGAAATTCTTACTAAAAGAGGGGTACTGGAGAGTCAGAATACAACTTGGGGTCATAGTGTAGAATCTGTTCAAAGCTTGACACTGAATCTGCCCTGTGAGGAGTCCTCAGTAGTGGGGAGCTCCAGCTATATTGCAGTACTAGTCTACTGTGGGGGGCCTGTACATTCTGGCCTGAAGATAGTGTCTAACAAGAAAAATATTAACTAGTTGGGACAAAACAAAGGAAAAACAACAGAAAGAAAATTTGACCAAACAAAATTTGTTTGCCTTCAGTGTCTCAGATCCAGATGGCCCACAGCCTCTCTAGTTCCCTTCTGTGGCTTCTTTCAAGTGGGAGGCAGGCATATGGAAAGGCTTCGGGGTGGGGGGTGGAGGGTGGGGCAGAGGAGGGGGGTCAGAGCTACACACACAGGAACTTGAGCAAGACCAGTGTCTCATTCTGGTTAGTGTACCAAATCCTGCCCTGTTCTGGCGCATGGCCATTGTGAGAAACTCTTTGTGTGGCACCCCTTCCTTTTGGGTGGCAACACAGGAGAAAAATTAAGCTTTGTTTTGGAATGTGGTAAGTAGAATTCGTCAGTAATAAAGGCCCACATGGAGAAAGGGGTAACTCGAGGAAGCTTGTGGTAGAAAGAAAATGTGGCCGGCGGCCATGATGGAGATGTATATTCTGCTATAAAGCAGGATGTTGGATCTGAAGACCACTGTGTTAAGAAAAACAAGCCAGGCTAAGAGGGACAAGCATCATGGTTTTCCTCATACATAGACTTAGGATAATGAAACAAAGGACTTTTAATGGTAAATCTGCCCAATCTAGGCATGCAGCATTCATTTGATACTTATTGACTTGTGTCTTTATTCTATGGATTCCCTATGGGCGAGAGATTTACCGCAACAAGGACTTGAGAGTAAATAGGGGCTATTAGGAACATGGGTGGAGGCAGGGGAGGGTTAGAGAGGGCAGAAAAGGTATGATCAGAAGATGTGAGAGAATGCCACAAGAAAACTTACTGTTTCATATAATACACAATGCAAATTGTAAAAAAGGAGAAATCAGAATCTAGCCGTTAATTCTTTTTTTTCTTGGCTCCAAAAAAGATACATTTAATTTTTCTTATACACTGTTTCCCAAAGTATGATGTGTGTACTGATGTGAACTTAAGCCCAGTGCACCCTGGGAATGGATAAATGGACATGTTCTCTGTGAGGACTAAACGAACAAGGGTGTTATATTGATCCCTGTCATAAGCAAATTGAAATCTTTACTTGAGATTATTAATTCATCAGGCAGTAATAACATTCACAAGCAGATTCCTCTATGACATTTTCCCACAAGTTTCTCACTGCATGGTCATCTGCCAGGCGCAAAGGTTTTAGAAATATTTCTTCATATCAGAATGAGGTTTTAATAGCATGATTATAAGCCTGCAGATATTATATTACTATGCAATAGGTCTTTTTCATATGACAAAAATTAACATTCCCTTATCGGCCACTCAGCACACCGTGTGTGTGTGTGTGTGTGTGTGTGTGTGTTCATGTGTGTGTGCATGTAAGGAGAGAAACAACAGTAGGGGAAGTCAGTATTGCTTTTCTGTTTCACATTCCCATCCCTTTGTGAGGTGACATTTGAATTCAAGCATAGTCTGGAAGTATCTATACAGCCAGTTCACTAGCCAGAGATTCTGTACCCACAGGTTCAGTCCACTGAAAGCATTGAAGAAAACCAAAATGTGTGTCGTTAATATATCCAGACTTATTTCCTTGTCACAGGTACCTATACAACTTCATAATAGCAGCCATCTTTGTAGGATTATATTGCATTAAGTATTCAAAATAATCTACAGAGGGTGTAAAGAATCTGAGTAGACATGGGTAAGTTCATTGCCATTATCACACACACACACACACACACACACACACACACACACACACACACCATTTCCAACAAGAGACCACACACCTACATATTAGCTGGGGTCACTGAACAAACTCCCCATGTGTTTTGAGTGACAGTTGTACATACAAGCATCATTTCATATAAGAGAGAACCCAGACTCGGAGACATTCATTACTGGAGCCAATAGATTAGGTTTTAGAGTTGGGGTTTTATGAAAGAACCATACTCTATTCTACAGGTCTACAGGTCTATATTCTCTCCATCTCTATGTTTAGAACATAGACTACTGCCAGGGCCAGACCTCACTTATACCTCACTATTCCCTGAAGCCAGCATAGTTTTGAATGAATGAGGGGCTCCTAATAGCAAACTTCCCAGACTCCACTACCTGTTTAACAGCTTCTGCCCTGCTGAGAGGTGGCTGTGGGCTGGGCTTCAGGTCTGGCTGGACTGCAGAGATCCACGCTTGGCACTGCTGCAGAGTGTCTTGCCTGCTGACGTGCTTCTGAAGTTCATATTCCAAGCTGCGGTATACCTGAGACACAACAGAGTTGAGATGTGTAAGTTGACTTCTGTCTCTACAAACATTATAAATAAATAACCATGTTGAGCCAGTCCAGTTAAATCCCCAGGACTCCCTGGCATGGTGCACATATCCAACATGGTTGCATGGGTTTCAAAATGCAATGGCCACAGCCCACTTTATAATTCCTTGATCTATTCACATATAATAATGTCACATATAACAGGTCCAGTGTTCATATATGGGGCAAAATGTGTCAGAGCACATTCTGTATTCTCAAGAATACAAGCCAGGGGTTCTGGAAGCTTTCCCTCTGTATCATAAATACCAGAGTTTTTATTTAAACTAGGAGCTAAAAACAAAACCTGAGTCACCATCTTTAAAAGACAACCAAACTTTTCTAATTCTGATGCTCTTCTGGAAATAAATAATAGCATATGGGGATGTGGAGGCGTTTTTGAGGTAGGCATTGCACCAAGGAAGCTATATCAATAACAACAGTTCAGGGACCAGGGAGATGGCTCAGTGGTTGAGAGCATTTGCTCTTGGAGAAGCCCCAGATTTGGTTCCAAGGACCACATGGCCCACTCACAGCTATCTGTAAAGCAGTCCCAGGGGATGAGAGTTGTCCCTCTCTGCAGGCACCATGCATGTACATAGTACAATACATACATTCGGGCAAATCACTCAAACACATAAAAACAAGGAAGTCTAAAAGGTTTAAAACCACCACAATTGGGATTCCTTCATACATTTTTTTTTCTAGTATGACTATTCAATTAATTTGTTTTCAACCATTTGACCAACGTGGCTATGTGAGGTCACGTGAGCTCAAGGGTAGCCTGTGTAAGTTAGAAATCCTCATTTCAAAAGGAAAAAAAAAAATATGTTTTCAAGGTGAATTTTTCAAGTCTAAAGAATCAACTAATATCATCTACAGTTTATTTTTTCTCTCATTATAAATACAAATTAATCTCTCTTTTCCAGTGTTATTTCATTACATCCTTCTGGATAGCCTAATAACAAAAGTACACTATAATACTTCAAAAACAGAAACATTGGATATAATTTTAAAAAATCCTACAATAGGTGTGTGGTGGTACATACCTTTAATTCTATCAAGCTGGAAGGAAAAGCAGGCAGATCTCTGTGAGTTGGAGGCTAGCCTTGCCTACATAGTGAGTTCTATGCTAGCCAGGGTTACACAGTTAAGACCCTGTCTCAAAAACAGCAACACACAAAACAAAACAAAAAAAAACCCACCGCTATCAACAACAACAACAAAGAAATCAAAGATCAAAATAATAAAAACCCAAACCTACAACAATACATATCAACTTGTTTACAATACTGGTTTTACTAAAAGAATAATTATTCATTGTAGATTTATTTATATGACATTGAGAATGTAGTTTTGTAGAAATATACCTATTAAAGTCTAATTCAAACTGACATATATGTATTCTACTTCTTCAATTTTTTATACACAAAAATGACCAAAAATATTGACTTAAAGTAGAAGCCGGGCTTCAACATATTAAAAAATCAATAATGGCAAAATTAAAAAGCACTTATTTTAGTGCTACAAAATGAATGGCAGACTATAGGGAAGTTTTGATGGTGTGTAAATGAGTATAAATTGCCAGTGTAACTTTTCATTTTGTTTGTTTGGAGACAGAGTCTATACTTTGCAGCCTAGGCTTGCCTTGAGCTTGTGGCAATCATCCTGTCTAAACCTTCCAAGTGCAGGGTTATGGGCACGATCCATCACACCCAATTTACCAAACAACTTTTTAACTGTTTTTCTCTCTCTGTCTCTCCTCCTTCACCCCCCTTCCTCCTCCCGAAACAGGGTACCAAATCACTCAGGCTGACGCGGAACTCGAAATACAATGTAGTATGGATAACTATGACCTTTGGACACTGGATTCTATTTCCATAATGCTAGGATTACAGACATGTGACACCACTCTTGATTTTTATGTCCTAAGGATCAGATCCATGGCTTTATGAATGCTTGACAGGCACTCTACCAAGTGAGCCACATCCAGAGCCTAATATATTTTCATAATTAACTCTATGTTAAAAAGATTGGATGGAATGGAATGTCTGAATTTCCAAGCTTCCTCCGATGAAGTGGATGCCTGACATGTTTGTTTTGTGAAAAAAAAAAAAAAAAAAAAAAAAAAAAAAAAAAGCTGTGAACTCTGTTTTCCTACTTCCTGTCTGGCAAAACACCAAAACTATTCCAAAGACTCCAGCATCCATCCTTTACCTAGTCTCCCTCTTCAGTCCATTACTGCATGGACCACTCTGGACCACTCACCCTTTGGGCTGTGCTGCAGATGGCTGAGTAACTGTCCTTTGTGCCCTGCAGGTGAGCTTGCACACTCTGCTTCTGCTTTGCTTGCAGGTGGTCCGGGCACTGGCCAATCAAAGTGTCACCTTTGGTTCTAAGGTTGTCTAGACGGTCTTCAAATCCTGCTATTTCTTCCATCATTGCCTGCAAAAAACGAAGAATGTAGAGAGCTCCCAGAATTCCATTCTTAGCTTGAAACAACCTCTTTATTAAGCCTCAAGTTTAAGATCTAATTCCACTGTCTAACAAACCTTTTTAAAAAGTGTTTTTTTAAATTTCTCTTGGTTATGCTTTAAGTGAAAAAGCACATTTGTATTTCAGTAAGCCACAGATAGGAAGGGTGAATAATTTATGGATTAGTCACATGACAATGAAGTGATTTTTTTTTTTTTAAGACCATAGTGTGTTTATGCCTGGTTTCAGAGAGGTATCTGTAATGGTAATGCAGCCAGGGTAAAAGAGGTGGAGGGGGAGAGGGAGACCACATCCTGAGATTACTGCAGGAATGGGCTATCTTCAGGGTTAGTATCTGTTCTAATTAGTCTTTGTTCTACATGACACAAACTAGGGTCATCTAAGAAGGAATATCAGCTGAAAAAAATGCCTCTATGAAATTGGTCTCTGGGCAAATCTATAAAGCATTTTCTTTTATTCTAATCAAATCTATCTAATCAAGCTAATGTTGATGAGGGAGGGCCCAGCACCAGTGGGGCGGGGCCACTCTCGGCAGGTGGTCCTGAGATGAATAGGAAAGCAGCTGGGCAAGCCATAGAGAGCAAGGCAGTCAGCAGTGGTCCTCTGGTCTCTGCTCCTGCACTGAACTCCTGGTCCTTCATGATGGAGTAAGGATGATAAGCTTCGAGGTTTATCATAGTGATAGGATACAGAACAGGACAGTACATTTTTAGAGCCTAACAGAAAATGTCAGCGCAGTTGCTCATTTCCCATCCATGTAACGATCATCCACAACCACACTTAACTTCCAGCATCAAGAAAGATCAAGAATGTTCAGGGAGGGCTGCTCAAAGATTAGTGGTTTTCTATTCTTATTTGTGAGGGGGAAAGTTCCCTCTGACAAAGAGGCTGATGGCTTTCATGACACACCACAAGGTATTGATCCCGTCATGGACAAATTATTTCTCATTAAGATCAAGGCATATGATCTCCAAAGATCATTCCATAAAACGGTCTGCATGCCATCTGTCGCCAGTACATACAGTTACTAAGAATACAGACCTACAAAGATAAGAAAGTCTATTGCTGTTTCTGATTCACAGAAAGGCATTCCCTGTGATTTCCAGCACAGTTATGAAGTGAGATGTGAGAAGGACAAGCTGCCCCAGAGATGCTTAGGTCCCTGCTAGGAAAGGTGGGAGGCTGGGCTAGAATGCAGACTGACTCCTAGCCCTGTGTCACACATTTGGCATATATTTCTAAAGCCAAAGGAATCCCTCCCTTTGCTAAATGATCCATGCAGACTAAACTCAGAGGCAAAAATCTACGAGTTCAACTAAAGTGCAACGAAGTATTCAGAAGCCTGGTGCTGAGATTTGAGTATTCTTTATTCTCTCAGGTATCTAGTTCAGTGGTTCTTGTGGTGGTTTCAGTAGGAATGGACCCCATAGTGTCATGTGTGTTGATGCTTGGCCCACAGGGAGCAGCACTATTAGGAGGTGTGGCCTTGTTGGAGTGGGTGTGGCCTTGTTGGAGTGGGTGTGGCCTTGTTGGGCTGGGTGTGGCCTTGTCGGAGTGGGTGTGGCCTTGTTGGAGGAAGTGTGTCACTGTGGGCCAGGCTCTGAGGTCTCTTATGCTCAAGTCTGGTCAGTGTGTCTCAGTCTTCTTTGGCTGCCTGCTGACCTGGATGGAGAGCTCTCAGCTCCTCCCCCAGCATCATGTCTGCCTGCCGCTGCCATGCTTCCTACCATGGTGATAATGGACTAGATCCCTGATACCGTAAGCCAGCCCCAATTAAATGTTTTCCTTTAGAAGAGATGCTGCGGTCATGGTGTCTGTTCACAGCACTAGAAACCCCTGATCAAGACAGCGCTCAATTGTCAGATGTACTGGAGACTCACACCAGGTTCTTGAAGCAGCCATAATTCAGAGTTGCACTTGAACACAGATGTGTATGCACATAAACATGCACACACGTGTGCACACACATACATGTATACTTACACACACATGTGCATACACACACATACACACTGGCAGGACGATCAAAGCCAGCCTGTGGTGAGATTAGCGGTACCTTATGATGGGCAAGCTGCTGGGTAATGGTCTCCAGGCTGCTCGTCTCCAAAAGGTCAGGTGCCACCAGGCGGCCAGACATCTGCAGCAGCCATTTTTCTACCTCTTGAAGCTCAGTGGTATAGTCTTCGTGGTCTCTGACTTTTGATTCCAGACTGAAGACTCGTTCCTGCAAAACCAGGTGTGGGTCAGAATTGACTTTTGAGCCCCAAACCTACTCAAGTATTGTGCTATATTTAAGGAATTTATAAGGTAGCTAGTAAGCTCGGCAGAGTGAATTGTATCAGAAAAACTACCAGGATGGTGCTGGGGAGCAGTTAGTTCATGGGTGGAGTGTATGGTTAATACATTCAAAGCCATGGGCTTCATCTCCATCATCTAAGAGGAAACTAAGTAGAACCTCATCGAGAATGGGGGGGAGGGGGATCAGGCATTGTGCTACTAAATTTGTCGATGTATGCCAGCCCTTGAGTCTGTGGCAGAGAGGAAGGCGGCAGGCTTCGTCCCGGGGAGTCCGTGCTCCCAGCTGCTCCTTCCTTACCTTTCCTATGCTGCAGAGGTCCTGGAAGTCACTTTGAAGCTTTTGTATCTTGTCCTTTAATGTCTGATCCTGTATCAGTTCCAGAAGTGCCTCACCCTTCTCTTGCACCGAGGTCACGGATGGCTCGTGGGACAGCACCATTTGTTGTAGTGACTTGAATCACAGAGACAAAAACAGGGGAAAAAGCCATCTCATCCAGGTGAACAAGAAGAAAATACACATTGCCTGTGGAAGGCATGACACCACCCACCTCAAAAAGGCCCTGGCAAATATTTATTGAACCAATAAGTACCACAAATTAATGACAGTATATACATCTCAGCATAGCTATGCTAATTTAAAATAGTGTGCGGAGGAAAGCAAAACATGGAATGGCCTCTCAGTAGTGGAGAAGAACATAGAGAAAAACATTTCATTTAGCTAAACTGAACACAGTTCATATTTCTGCCTCCCACGTCATTATATGCAGCAGATACAAATGTCAACAAAAAGCCATGTGAAGAACCATCTCTGAGTTTAGAGGTCATGAAGTCGGCTGTGGATTGAGTTAGAAGTAGCCTTAAATTGAAAACATTTAGCAGCAAACATGCCGAGACAGGCTCAAGACATACTTAACTCTGCTGGACTTTGATGTGAAACGCATCATCTTCAGTGATAAGCTGCCAGGCCTGGTGGGGAGGCCAAGGTACAGCATAGTAGCTAGAAATACCACAAGCTCCCTCAGAAGCAGCTTTGAGTGAGCCAGCACACTGTCTTTCTTAAAGACTATTACTAAACCTTCGAGGTCACGTCAAACCCAGAGGGCCTACAAATCTTTTAAGGTACTGGGCCATGAATTTCATATGTGTATGTGTGTCTCTGTGTGTGTCTATATGTGTCTGTGTGTATATATAAATCTGTCAAGGTACTGGGCCATGAATTTTATATGTGTATGTGTGTCTCTGTGTACCTGTGTATGTGTCTATATGTGTCTGTGTGTATATATGTGTGTATGTGTATGTATTTATGTATGTATGAACATGTATTTCTATCTTGATATCTATGCTAATTTTTCCAGGTGGGTAGTAAAGTGTAAGTCATTCAAGACATATGTCACATGTCAATGGAAGCCAGCTTCAGTGACTATTTTGAAAGTCTGAGCAGACGAATCTAGAACTTTCTCTACTATTTTAATACCTCTTCTATATCTATAGAATGTGTTACTGTTCCTCCAGGAACTAAATTCTCTGGCATTTACCTATTACCTATTACCGATTAGAATTTTTGCCTTTAAATTATCTATTTCATTTTCAATTTGCTGTAGGTCAGATACAAAGAAGACCAGGGAAACCAAAAGAAAATTTAAAAAGTAGAACAACAACAGACATGACAAGATGGAGTAGATGTATTGTGAGTGACAAAGGTCACATCTGAGAATCATATAGTCATGTTACAGGAAAAACTTGCAAAAATATAATATTTTTAAGCTTATGATCTTGTACTTAGCTCATTCCTAGTGACTTTCAGCTGCATGAGGCTCTCAGGTTGGGGGTTAAATATTCCTGAGAAGATGCATATCTATCTGTACCATAAAGGTGTCCATTGATTGATTATGCCAATTTTTGAATATCAGTTCCTAATAGGAAAAATAATGCCAAAGCAGTATATTTAGCCAAATATAGCTTCAGAAGTCATCAGGAGAGAGGATGCAGGTGGGTACACTTCAGCACTGCAGGATCAATAACTCTTCCATTCGGTCCCTGCCTGATGTATACACGTACGTGTGTCAGGGGTTAGCCAGGCGCTACCTTGTATTTGGACAGCTGTGCTTTTTTCTCATATAACTCCATTTTAGGTTCTTCGGGCATGCGCAGGGTTTCCTGGTATTCTGTCATCCACCGGGTCAGCACTTTGTATTTATCTGAGAACTCTTTGGCTAAGTGAAGGCCCTTCTCCAGGCTCATGTGCTCCTTCCTGACAGTGCTCGTCAGGTTCTTCAGCTGCTCCATGTGGGCCTGGATCTCCTTCCTCAGCGCCTCAGCCTCACTCTCCTCCAGGAATTTCACGGCCCTCTCCCCTTTCTCTCGAGCTGATTTCAGCAAACTGTGGCCCTTCTCCATGTCTTTTAATAAAACCTGAGAAATAAAGTGGGTTACTATTGCTGTGACAAAACACCATGACCAAAAGCGACTTGGGGAGGAAGGGGTTTACTTCACCCACAGTTCTATACAAGAGTTCATCATTGGAACTAGTGAGGACAGGAACCTGGAAGCAGCAACAGATGCTCAGTCTGCTTTGTTATAGAACTCAGAACGACCAGCCCAGGATGGCCCCGCCCACATTGGGCTGAGCTCTTCCCTGCCAATCACTAATTAAGAAAATACCCTACAGGCTTGCCTACAGCCCAATCTTATGGAAAGACATTTGCTCCACTAAGGTTCCCTCCTTTCAGATGACTCTAGCTTCTCTTAAGTTGATATAAAACCAGCCAGGACAGAACACAAGTGTTCAGAAAATACAGAATCTTATTCCCTGTAAAGAAAAGTTTCCAGGTTCTATTTGAAGTCATTCTGTACTTCCTTAAAGTTTATTTCCAGATTGGACCTGTCAAGGAATCTAATGCTCTATTCCTTAACAGAGGATTTAAGTATTGATTAATACATCATTTCCAAATCACAGACTTCAAAGGGAACCCGATGTGGCTTTTATCCTTAGAAAACTCCCTGTTAATGCACCAGGATATAATAAGAGCAGTTTTAAAATCTAACTGCCAGGCTTTGTGTCATTAAGATCAGGAGAACAGCTGCACATAGGCCATTCAGACAACGACGAGCCATCATACATAAGTGGAATCAGCTTTGGCCTCAAATCACGTATAAACATATTTGGATGAAATGGATGAGCTGAATGTCATCAATCACTTGGCGTCAGAAAGAGCACACATGCTTCTAGATCTACACAGGGATGGGGTGGGGTGGGGGCTGAGGATCATGGAGAAGGAGGGGAGAGAGGGGACGAGCCAGAAGGATGCATGCCTACCTCCAATGTCTTCAATTTTTTCCCCATCATTGCTTCATCCACTTTATCAATTTTGGTAGCCACATTTTTGAAGTTTTTATGAGTGGAGCCATACCAATCTGAATAGGAACTGAGGGATGATTCTGTCTCCTCCAGACACTGGATTTCCTCTTCTAAAAATTTTATTTGCTCCTGTGAAAGTAAAGAGAAGATTGAACTGCAGATGAAAGCCCTGAGTCCAGGGCCACTGTGGACAGTGGGCATCTTCAGCTGAAGTTGGAAAGACCACTTTGGTTCAAGATGCCCCTTGTAAGCAGGACGGAGAGGGGGCAGCTCACCAGCACTTGGAGCAGCAGGGCCTGGTACCGGGAAGTCAGCTGGGTGGCCTGGCAGCCCATCCTGCTGCTCACGTGGCTCTCATCCAGGATCTCCTGTGCTCTGGTTCCCACCTCCTCAACCTCATCTCTGTGTGCTGACAAGTCTTCATGCCACTTCTGAAAGGATGTACAAAACCAGAGACAAAGAAACTCAGACCTGGACATTTTTAAATAAGACAAATACTGTATGTATCTTCTGGAGAGAACATGATTTCTGCATGTGTTTATGAGTATATCTATTCTGAGATGCAGTCTTTAAAGAGTATCAGATATACTCTTTGTGGAAAGTTATGTCACAACAGTGCAACAGCAATTGTATACTTACGACTCTGGGTATTTTCTTTGTCTTTTATACTTTGGTTCAAATGCTTGTTTTTTGTTTGTTTGTTTGTTGGTTGGTTTTTAAAAAGTGTTTCATGGCTCCCTTTTCAGTTTAATTGATTTTAAATTGATGAAATGATGAAAACTAACCACCAAGGCCTATGTATCATTTTGAATATGGGAACAACTAAAAATTAGAATGGAACTAGTTATGAGTTATTAACTTAAGCGACTATGTTAGACCCCTTTCATATCATACCATCATTGTAGAAGATGGCCATTTATATATATATTTTATAAAAGTATAGCAGTAGACATGGTAAGTAAATACAATAAGTTTGCAAAACTGTATTCATTTTTAAAAATAATTTTAAAAATAGATTACTAATGTGTATGTGCTTGCAACATGTGTGGAGGTCAGAGGAACACTTTAGAGTGGTTCTGATCTTCTGGTGTGGGTCCTAGTGACCAGGTTCAGGTTGTCAGGGACCTGTAACAAGCATTTGTGCCTTTTGAACCATCTTACTGGCCCAGCCCAGAACCATATTCTTTTACAGATGAACCTAAGAAGTTCATTGAGAGAGAGAGAGAGAGAGAGAGAGAGAGAGAGAGAGAGAGAGAGAAAGAGAGAGAGAGAGAGAACGAGAGAGAACTGTTGCATTTACTTTAGATGTTCTAGGTAAACATGGTGAGAACTCAGAAGACAACCACCTTAGACATAGTTCCTAAATGTTTTCGTGGAATGGACTATGAACTAAGGGAAGTGACTTGCTTTGACAGGGCTCAGGAATTCCCCCGAGTTGCACCTTCAGCTGAAGCAACTGGATCTCCTTGGCAGATCGGCTGCTCTGGCATTCGCTCCTGACACTCATTTTCTCCTCCATTCTTTTGAGCCACTCGTCAGCTTGCTGGAACTTCTGCTCCATCAGCCTCAGTTTGTTCACAACGTTGTTGAACTGTGTCCGGGTCTCAGCCAGCCTGTGCTGGTAAACCTGCCAGTCCTGACGAAGAGACTCCAGCACTCTGTCTTCTGCCTGGGGGAGGCCTGACAGGATCACATCCTCCCTGGTATGAAGTACTGAGTTCAGCAGGGCCTGACCCTCAGCACAACGCACTTGAAGCTCCTGCAGGGAAAGGGAAAGGGCATCACGTCTTGCTTGCAGTTCACATTAGTCAGCATGTCTCAGCTAAGTTAGCTGCTCCAGCTTAGAGTTCACATGAGACAAATGTGATTTTATTTTGCCCTATTAAGAAAATACTCCTGTCCAAAGGAAGAACAGGGACAAACAATGGAACAGAGAAAATTGGACCAAAAAATGGGAGGAACCGGGGATGGTCCCATCTAGGAATCCACTGTGTCTGCAGACACCAAACTCAACACAGTTGCCGTGGTCAAGGTGCTTGCTGAGAGGAACCTAGTGTGGTGGCAGTTCCTTGGGAGGTCCGGGCAGCAAGTGACCAATGTAGATGTGAATGTTTGGAGCCAACCATCAGACTGAGCTCAGGGACCTTGGTGGGGGCTAGTGGAAGGACTGGAAGAGTGGAGGGGGATTGCAACCCCATTGGAAGAACTACATAGGCTGGCCTGACCACCCAGTTCTCCCAGGGACTAGACCACCAACCAAAGTGTGTACCTGGAGGGATCCAGGGCTCCAGATACATATGTAGCAGAGGATAGCCTTGTCTGACAGAAATGGGAGGGGAGGCTCTTGGTCCTGGGGAGGTTTGATGCCCCAACATAGGAGGATGCTGGAATGGTGGGGCAGAAGAGTGTGGGTGGCTGGAGGAGCACCCTCATACAGGCAAGGGGAGGGGGAGGGTGGCTGTGGCATTGAGGGCTTGGTGAAGGGGTAACTGGGAAGTGGGATATCATTTGAGATATAAACGAATGGAATGATTAATTTAAAAAGAAAGAAAGAAAGTGCATACTGAGAGCCCTTCCAACCAACTGTCTATGGGCTTCACTGCCTCCCACTACCTGGGACAGGGGAGGGGCAGAGGACAAGCCCCCCGGGGTCTTTAAACCTAAGCCAGAATTAGAT
The DNA here is from genome assembly GCF_011762505.2 of Arvicanthis niloticus. Lineage (NCBI taxonomy): Eukaryota > Metazoa > Chordata > Mammalia > Rodentia > Muridae > Arvicanthis > Arvicanthis niloticus. The sequence continues at coordinate 14,651,424 of NC_133436.1, read as the reverse complement.
AACTAGGTACCCAGACAGGGGTAGGGTAGACATGAGAGGTCAGAAGTGGGGCAGAGGCTGCAGAGATGGCTGAGCAGTTAAGAGCACTGACTGTTCTTCTAGAGGTCCCGAGTTCAATTCCCAGCAACCATATGGTGGCTCACAACCATCTGACATGGGATCGAATGTCCTCTTCTGGTGTGTCTGAAGACAGCTACAGCGTACTCACATAAATAAATAATAAATAAATCTTAGAGAAAAGAAAATGTATACTTAACACTGGATGTTGCCTTCCTAAATCTGCAGAGAGGTCCTGATAATCTCCCAGTAAAAACAATAATTCCTCAACTAAGTTTCTAAAATTTGATTGTTTTTTCAGCCCGTAGCAAAAGTAGTCATGAAAAAATAAATCGCTGTTGCATAAAACAATAATGTAGGCTTATTACAGCTCAGACTCCTAGACAAACATTCATGGCTGCTGGCTTTGGCATTAATGGGGGGCTATAATTGCTGCTGAGGAAGGAAGTGGAGATCCTTCTTGTGCTAACTGGTGGGAGTCCGCTTCCAGGACTATACTCTAGGGAATGAGGTAGCCAGAAAAATTGCACCAGTGCCTTTTGTAGGCATCTAGCCCTGGGAGGCTGAATCACTATACAACCTACTGGCTGTTTCCAAGGGCAGATATATGCCCTAGACCACAGTATGTGCCTTGAAAATTCGCCCTAAACAATTGAGTGTGAACAGATCTTAAATAGCATGTGTTGCTTTTTATACAAATGCCAGATTCTTAAATATTCTGACCAAATGGTATATACTTTAAATTATATTCATAAGAAATAAATCCATGTTGGTGAATGATATGATTATCTGCAATAAAAATCACCATGTTAAAAAAAAAATCACACCATGAATGTTAAAGGTAGCCACACGGTTAGTCAAAATGTAATAATACGGATGGCCATTTAGCTCAATAAGGTACAAAGTCAGCATGCAAAAGGGCCGACTTTCCATCCCTAGTACCATACAAACAAATGAAAAACCAATGGAACAAAACTCGTGCCATGGTGTACATACATGAGCCCAGTATTCACAAGAGACCAAGGCAGGAGGATTACCAATCTGTGAGCAGCTTAGGGTATAAGGCAGGTTGAAGGCCATCCTGAACTATCTAGAAAGACAGGATTACCAGGAGTGATCCTGTTCCTAAAAGAGAGGTCTATACTGTTGCCTACAGTCATTTGAAACTGACAGCATGTGATGCCTTTTACAGAAAGTTACAGTGATCTCACATGCTACAAAGTCACACAGCACCTTTCCCACAAGTGCACTGTCTGTGTTGGAGTGCTGTGCTGTGTCCTTGTGTGCACATGACACAGGACAATGCACATCTGCATGTCAACCATACAAACATACAAGATTTATTTTGAATTTTTTTTAATACTTTTTCAAGGTGATGTACACACTTTGCTAAATTTGCGTATTTTTTTTTCTTTCTGAAATAAATACTTTAGGTTTTGTAGGTCTCAGGGCAGTGCTGTCATTACTTAATCCTGTTAGTGTGGCACTTATGCAGCCACAGACAAGATTAACGGGTGTCACCGTCCCTGTGCTTATAAAACTTTTCTTAATGCACAGACATTGTGGCCACAATCTGTAGTTATCTGATACCTAGTCTAATCTCTAATTTTTTGGGTTTTTTCTTTGTCTTTTTGAGACAAAGTTTCTCTGTAAAACAGAGCCCTGTCTATCCTAGACTTACTTTGTAGACCAGGCTGGCCTCATTCATAGATACATGCCTGCCTCTGCCTCCAGAGTGCTGGAATTAAAGGCATGCAACACCATGTCTCTCTCTCTCTTTCTTTCTTTCTTTCTTTCTTTCTTTCTTTCTTTCTTTCTTTCTTTCCTTCCTTTTTCCTTCCTTTTTCCTTCCTTTCCTTTTTCCTTCCTTTTTCCTTCCTTTTTCCTTCCTTTTTCCTTCCTTTTTCCTTCCTTTTTCCTTTCTTTCCTTTCCTTTCCCTTCCTTCCTTCCTTCCTTTCATTTTTAGTTTATGTGCATTGGTGTTTTGTCCATATGTATGTCTGCGTGAGAGGTCAGATCCTGTGAAACTGAACTCACAGACAGTTGTGAGCTGCCATGTGGATGCTGGGAATTGAACCTGTGTCCTCTAGAAGAGCAATCAGTGACTTTAACCACTGAGCCATTTTCTCCAGCCTAATCTTAATTTATCTCTGCTCCCACATTTTATAGAAACAGTTTTATCTATTATATAAACTATCCTTTTACAAGCTATATTTTCATCTATCCAATATATCAAGTATTTATGCCAAAGGGAAAGCATAGTTTGATATTTGAGTGTGGATACATGTTCCATGACTCAAATTAGACCCTCAGTTTATATAAAGTGATCGATGGCTATAGTCTATAAAATTGTGATGTGTCTAACATCTAATACTTCTTTGCTTTATGAATTGGTAAACTGTTTAAGGTTTTCTTACTTTTTATCTACTCTCACCGCAATTGTATGGCACCGGAGAGGCTGTCTGTCTGATGACACCTAGTAGCAGATTCCAGGTACCACTGGGTATGGGTTGGAGGACATATGGAGCCTAGAGAAGCCTACTGTGGTGTAGCATGGAGTTCAGATGCTCCACTGCTAGCTCCTGCCACCACCATGTGCCTTCGTCTTCAGCGTTTGTGGAGACTCCAATCAGAGAGTGTAGAAGAAACACTCGGGCGGCAAGGGCCTGGAGTTAGGTTTGAGCCATGCTCATCTGACTGAACTGACCCAAAACAAGAGAAGCATCTAGGCAGGAACTTGCTCAAATCCTGCACAACAACTTTAAGAGCTCAGCCTTTGCTTCCCAGAGTGTCTGGAAGTGGGAAGAGGGCTATTTAAGGGAAACAATGTCAACTGCTCTCATGTGAGTGGTAACAGCTGTTGGGTGTCGGGAAGCCTGTACTATGGAGACAGAGATAGGGATATCCTGAGTTTTAAGGCAAGACGTGGTTGTATAACAGGACCCTGTCTTAAACAATAACAACATGAATAAGTACACACACAGAGAGAGAACAGCCAAACCTATAAGGTCTCATAGATCAGAATACTTACTATTCTAAGGCAGGATAGATGAGACCATTAAGTCAGTTGGTGAAAATCTCATTTGCATATCATCTAGTATTTATTTATCTTGTGAACAGGTCAGATATTTAAGCAAGATAGAGATTCTCCTCATTGAATTCTCACAACCGTGTGACAAAAACAGGGTGAGATTAGGTTCTTTAGTGTCTGAAGTCACCTAGCAACAGGTCCCATGGAGAATTAGAGTCTAAGATTTCTAACCTTTACCTGTTCACTTGGCATTATGCAACACTCCTTGAAACTCAGCAGGTCATGGAAGTTGCATACACCAGGGATATCCATGAGAGTCTCTGCTCTTCCTACCTTGTTCTAGCTGTAAGGACAGCTTGCTCATCTCGAGACAATTCTATTTGGGGTTAGCACCATGTTAAGAAGTCCCAGTATACTCCCTAATGGGACATGGGGGTGGTCTTACCAGCCTTTTGCAACTCTTTGTTGTCTATTCCTACTAGCCTTTTCATGGAGACCTCTCTGATCCCTACCTAACTCTGCAGGTGGGAATGATTAAGGGTTCAATGCTGGCATAGGATCCTTTGCATTAGTCTATTACTGATTAATACTGTCCTTAACCCGTTGTGTACAGTAATCTCGTGGGTTTGTTTCCATCACTAAATTGTAAATTCCTCAGTGGCTGGAATTAATGCCCAAGCCATCTTTATGTACTCTAGTTTGTGTTGTATTTGCTTTGTGTTGGGTGCCACAGAACTATGCAAAAGAGTAAGGACATAGACTATGACCACTGTACCCAGTCTCTCTGACATATTGCCTTGGGCTGCAGCCCACTGCAACCCACTGTCCTGAGCATCCACACATCTCTTCGCTCCTCCAACTTCTTCTTCTAGAACTCTTTGCCAAACCCTAGAACTTCAGGACTGCCAGAGGTTTCGATTGACGCCAGGTAGCTACAGAGCATGCTCTCAGTTTCACTCAGGACTTATCGAATTTTGTTGGTTCCTGATGTTTTATCCTTTATCTGAAACTGTCCTTTTGAGAGCGACAGGTGGGCGTGTCAATCAGCCCTGAGCACTAGATCAGTAGCTACTGCCGTCAGAGGCCACCCTGGTAGCTGAACAAGTCTTCCAAGACCTGGTTTTGTTGGTTTAAATTGCCCAACAAGTGATAGGAACAAGAATGTTCCAGATCAAGCCTCACCTTAACTGAATGTGTATCAGCTCTCTGCAGAAGGTCACATTAATTTCCCATCACTTGAAATTATTGCTTCTTTCTCATAGGAAGGAACCATTTGGTTTCTGATAGAATTACCTGAAGATCCCGTAATGTTGTCTCATGGGCGTGGGTGTCACCCTTAAGAGCTAAGCATTGGTCAAGTTTCTCTTGTTCTTGCCCCAGCCAACTTTCAAATGCTTTTAGGTCTCTCTGATACTCTTGGTGAAGGCGGACCAGCTTTTCCAATTTTGTCACTGCTTCCTGTCATCAGCATTTAAAATGAGTAAGAAAAAACATATCACCGAATGCAGAATTCACATTTGGAGTTTAATCTTTTATGTTTATTTGTTTGTGTGTGTGTATGTGTGTGAGAGAGTGTGTGTGTGTGAGAGTGTGTGTGTGTGTGTGTGTGTGTGTGTGTGTGTGTAGCTAAAGGACAATTTTTTGAGTCAGTTCTTTCCTTCCAACTTTGGAGTCTGGATCAAACCCAAGTTGTCAGGTTCAGTGGCAAGAACTTTTGTTTGCTGAGATATCTTGTCAGCTACACTTTTGAAGTTTTAGAAAAGCATAATTATTAAATCATCAGAACACAAGTAATTTCCTTTTGAAAAGAACCTTTAAGTTTCCTATACAAACCAAGAACACAAATGGGGACCAATAGAAAGGGGGGTGGATTGGGGCAAATACGTTCAAAATGTATTACATGAAATTCTCAAAGAACTAATAAAAATGGAAAAGATAGTATTTTTCTCTCTAAAGAAAAACATAAGAAAATAGAGAAACAAATATTTAAGTCTGGAAAGACCTCAAAGATCATTTTGAATTAACTACCTGAATGGTGAGTTTTTAATGAAATGTTAGAGGGACAGACCAAAAACAAAGTAAGTTTACTTTTCTTAAAAAGTCACTATGGTTAGCATTGAAAATGGAAATGTTTACATTGTATCTTAAATGAGACTTTGGAGTTGGTGGATTTATTTTTCTGGATTTCTAATAAAATAGAATATGTCCCTAAAAGGCGTTATTTTCCTTGGTGACAAATAGCAAATTCTACAAAATGATTGTTTTCTACTTTATAAAACTCCCATAGTCAGACATCACCCAGAACTTAGGAATTTTCAATACAAAGACCTCTGAAAGTTTTGTAAAAATGTTACATTTCTAGTTGGGTCTTTGTTGAGAAGTAGCTTCCCATCTTAACTCTCAGGCACAATGTTTTAACTGTTTGATTTTGCTAGTAATGTTTTTTAAAACACTAAGGTTCATTTAGCTTGTTTCCCCCTGTTTTCACGAGGTCGTCAGTTCTGAGTGAGTCCACAGGACTCTGGCCAGCCATACCTTGGCCTTCTCTTTGAGGCCTTGGTGCCGTTCTTGCAGATCCTGCAGTTCTAATTGGGTGACGTAATGCTCTGTCATGGCTGCCCTCTTGACTTCAATGGTCTCCAGCAGGCTGCCGTGACTCAACACTTCCTCATTTAATAGCTAGAGAATGAAAAAAAAACAATAAAATGAATAATTCATGCATAAGCATGACAATCATCTTGGGCAAATTAATGGTTTCTAACTGTACTGGTAACAAATGACCATTATCTATCCATCCATTCACCTGGATTATACGTGTGTGTGTGTGTGTGTGTGTGTGTGTGTGTGTGTGTGTGTGTGTAAAATCTGCATATAATGTTTCAATATATATGTCAGATCTGGTCCAGAATGTCTCTGAGACTTTAATTCCCAATTATCTACTTTCTATTTTTTGAATATTTCAAATTTCTTATATCTATGAATGGCCTTCTGATATCTACCCTGCCACCATTCTGTCTTATCAGGCCTTCTTTCCTCAGCCATTTTTTAAAACAGTCAATGCCACCCTACCCCTACCCCACATTTCAAACAGACACTTTAGAACATTGGAAGGAGTCTCTAGTTCTCAATATCTACACCAGGCCACTCTTAACTTTTAATCATGTTTTAACAGGAATTTCTTAGACAGAGGTAAACTCTGAGAGAAAGACTAGGGCAAGCTGGGATATGGAGTCTACTGGAGGCCTGAACCCAGTGCAAGAGACAGAGCCTGCACGCTCCCCCAGATCACCTCCTAGCACCCTCCACTGCTGTCCAGCTATCTTCATCCCACAATGCACCAGAACCTTTCCTTCCTCAGCCTATTGACATGATAGAATTCTGTTTTCGATTCCTTCCAGACTACTCTTTGTTTTCAATCATTTAGGGCACTGTCTGCCCGTCTCCTGCTTCAGAAACCTCTTGCTTATCCCTCTGCCCTGATCCCAAATAATCTATGTTAACCCTTTCCAAATCAGTGTCTCACACCATGCAATATCATTGTGATATCTCCTTTTATCATGACATCTCCCAGTTTTAATTATGTACTTAAGTACTTATTAGTGAGTATACACATCTCTATTAGAATACAACATTCACTTGCTAACTTACAAACTCCGGAGGGAGCTTAATATTATACTATAAACAGTGGGAAACTTGTCAGGAGGTTGTAGGGAACACCTTTAATCGCAGCACTAGGAGGCAGAGGCAGGAGAATCTCTGAGTTCAAAGCCAGCCTGGTCTACAGAGTGAGTTACAGGACAGCCAAGGCTACACAAGGAGACCGCCATCTCAAAAAAGGGAGGAGGGGCCAATGAGGGGCTCTCAGGGGAATGCAATGTTCACCTTTACAGGAGTAGAGCAGCCACTGATCAACAAGAAACAAGATGAGAATCAGGAGCCTTAGAATTCAGGTAAAGCAGATGGGTTGTCAGGAACTAAGTGCTAATATGGAGATGAAAGGGAAGGGTCCTGAGGTGAGGGGGAGGCCAACTTGATCCCTATGAAATGGTGCAAATAGGCAGACATCAAGAGCTTGAAGGATTATCCATGCAGACTACAGTAAACTCAGCTCAAGACATTATTATTCCAGTGAGTATGCCCTGGAGGGAGGTATGTTACCCAGCAAAGGGCTCTAGCATGGCCATGTTTGAATACCACTTCCAAGTGAGAGTTTTAAAACTCTCTATATTTTAAAATCTTTTCATATTGTACTACAACTGTATGATGTTGGACCAAAACTATACAAAAGCAGTAATGTAGGGCCTACAGTTTAGCTCAGTGTCTCAGCGCTTGCCTGGCATGCACGTGCCTGGGTTTTAATGTCCAGCATTGAGGATAAGTGAGCGGGTCAGTAAAAGAATAACAGCGGGTAGTGAAAAGAATGTAAGAAAAAGAGAGCGCATTTACTTCTGACATTAAGAGGTGACACATTTTAAATGGCCTGCATTATGAAACATCGGTGTATATGGTTATATTGGAAAAGAAAATGTCTGCTTCTGAGTTAAGTAACTACAAATAACATCCTACTTTAGAAAGATATTAGAAACTAAGCATGGGGTTTGATTTTCCTGCCTGTGCATTGCTGGTACATAGGTGACGGCACTTTTGCCTGAAGTTTACACTAGAATGCAAGGCAGGTATAATGCAGTTCGAACCTTGGCTTTTCCCAGCGCGGTTACTTTCTCCCGAAGCTCTGTGTGCTGTCTTTCCGATTCGGTCAGGCTGACTTCCACACAGTCCAGCCAGCTGGAGAACTGCCGGACGTCATCCTGATAACTTGTCCACTGTGAGAGTGCTCCTTCCAGCCGACTGCAAGGGGTTGGAAAGAGGTCAGTTCCCTCATGTGAGTATCTCTATGGCTCGGATGTCTGCCGTGTGCATTCGGTCCCCTGCAGCCAGCGGAGCATCCAGAGACCTGGGATAGATAACTGGCCTGGGTTTAAATCTAAATCCCACTTTAAATTTCTGATGGAAATAGCCTCAGAGCAGGGTCCATTTAAATCCAAGCTCCAAAGTGGGGCTTAACACGACCTCTAGAGGGCCCAGGGAACACCATCACTTGGAGAGACTGAAGGCCCCCCAGAGTGGGATGTCCAGATCAAGTCAGAAACCGCACTAATCCCCAGCGGGTCAAACCATAAGGCTATTCGGAGTAGGAAGGACAGAAGACAGTAACTGCTGGAAGGAAGAACAAACATGGGGAAAATAAGCATAGTGACCATTCTGCAAGGAATTTAAAAATCATAAAATCACAATGGAGAATCGGGCTATATTCCCTGAAGTGGTCTAAATATGCAAATGTAATCTTCCCCTTGCAGATAAGTATTTCCTTCAGTCAATACACATATCACATAGTTAATGATGTGGATTATTGAGACTAATTTTTATACTGTGACCAGGTCTTGGCATACTCCTGACAATGGCCTCTCATGGGTTTCCTCAGCCCTCGTACTGCAGAAAACTGCCCCTGAACTTCCGGGTGCTGGATACTGGATCTTTCAGGCTGAGGAGATTCCCTGCGTTCTTCTCTATTCCCAGATTGAGAGAAATGCTAACAAGAGTGCCAAGGAACTGTCACCCGTGATGACAGCCCTCAACCCTCTCCTGTGTCCTGGTATCTTCTTTACCAGTGTCTCCACTCTCTCGTCTCAGATGGGACAACTTGGAGATATTAAAACAGCAAGGAGTCAGGGGCTGCAGAGATGGCTCAGTGGTTAAGAGCACTGGTTGCTCTTGCAGAAGTCCTGAGTTCAATTCCCAGCAACCACATGGTGGCTCACAACCATCTGTAATAGGATCTGATGCCTTCTACTGGTGTGTCTGAAGGCAGTGACAGTGCACTTATATACATATAAATCTAAAAAAAATAAAAAATAAAAAATAAAAAAAAAAAGCAGCATGGAGTCACCCAGACAAGGAATTCCAGCTGGGCACTGTGAGGCCGGTTTGATGACATTCCTTTCCTTCAGTCCGTGATGAATGTCCCCTTGAGAGTCCTTCCAAGTGAATCACTTAGATCAAATCTATAAAATATCCCCATTTTATGAAACGTATATGAAAATGTCTATTATCCTTTGGTTTCTAAGCATCAATCAGCAACAAAACATAGGCACAATATTACAGATGAACTGAGAGTAAAGGTCGTACCTTCTAGATTCTTTTGCTCTTTAGAGCTCTTATATAAGGGGCAGGGGGAGGAAGGGCATAAGAAAAAGAGGCAGGGAGGATAGAAATGGAAATAGGAAGTAGGAAGAAGGAAGGGATGGAGGAAAGAGGAATCTAGGAAGGAAGACAGCCACCACTGGAGTATTCTGTCACCTCCAGTCACGGCTCACGGGCACCCGGCATCGCTTCACTCACCTTTTACATCGAATGGCTGCAGACAAGAGGGATTCCCACATATCCTTCATGGCCTGCAGCTGCTGCTGAACAGCAGGGCTGCCTTCCGGAGAGGTGCTCTGCAGAACATACTCCCCCCGGCTCATGATCATTTTCATCTGGATCTCTTTTTCCTGTCTCACTGACAACAGAGCCTGTTTAAAAAAAAACAATAACAAACAAAAAAAAAACAAAGCCTTCATATTTATATATTTAATATCCGTGGCTTGTCACATAGCTCAGAGGCCCTGAAGACTTGCAGGTATCTGAGTAGCCTTTGCATCCTAGTCCTGAGTCTTCCCTGTTCAGTTCCTTCCTTCCACATTTCATTTTCCTGGTTTAACACAGGGGGGCGCTATACATCTCTGGACCCTCAAAGTTCTCAGGACAGAAAGTTCATGTGTATCTAAGTGTAGCCTCCCCATGGAAACGGGCCATCGTGGATCCAGGTTTTCACAGGCACTAGTCCTTTTAGAAAGAAAGGGGAATCTAAAGTCCAAAGTTGCCAGAGAGGTAGTATCTGTCAAAATGTAAACTTTCTGCTCCCTTCCTATCCCTATGGCTGACACCACTAGAGCTCAGCTGAGCCTCTAGTGGCCCTGCGCCTGCATGGCCAGGAAGAAACAGCAAGTAAGCTTGCCCTTAGATATCACACCTGTTCTCCCCGTTAGCTTTTAACCCCATATTCATCTCCCTCAAACCTCCATCCATTCATCTGCACCAGGACATTTCCTCTTTCTTAAAAGTAAAAACAAAATTTTAAAAAGCATTTACTTTTTATAGCCGCCAGCAATACCACCACCACCATCTGAAGTCATCGTCTCCTACACTTCAACCTCAGCAGCAGACAACATAGCTTTGGAGCACAGAGGTCATATTTATTCACATTCATATTTATATTAATTTTTGATCCCTTGGTGTCAAAACAGAGTGCCAATCTAGGCATCGAAGTTACAAGGGAGAGATGGATGAATTAAGATTCTTTTCATTCCAAATGCAAAACAGAATTGGTTATTTCAAGATGGAATAAGAGTTGACCAAATGATACAGGCAGAAAAGTAAATTGAATCAGTGAATTAAATGTTTCACCAAAATATTTTCACGTGTCTGGGATGAAATTTGAAGCTGGCTTCTTGATCACAAATCCCCCCCCCACATTGGTGTCTTTTTATTTTATTTTATTTTCGTAATGTCTGTGGATGAACTTGTTCAGGCTGAAATGAACTGTTGATGCTCAGGGATGAGCATGTTTTGTAAGCAGACGTCCATCCACAGAGCATCTAGACGTGTCATACAGACAGAGGACCACATAGTCATACCAGGCTGACGGAAGATGCAAGAGGAGGCAACGTATAAGTGAGAGGCCTCTCAGTATACACACCTCCAGCTTGAGCATTCTGCCATCCAGCACGCTTTTATCCGACGTGGGGAGGCAGTAGGAATCCAGCATGTGAACTGCATCCGACATCCATTCCTGCAGCTCTTTAATGCCCAGGGAGAACTGGCTGTGCTCAGCGACAGTCCTGTCCAGCCTGGATACTTTCTCCTGGAAACGACAGAGATGGTTTTTCTAGCTGTCAGCTCCACTGAGACTTGACAGCCTGCTGCTATTGGAAACTAACACTTCATCAGAGTCTGCTCAGAAAGGGAGCAAACCTGGCCTCACGGCATGAGGTATGTGGCACGCCTATCTAAATAATGGAAAATCTGTAGAATAGTCAGGTCAAAAGGCATGACGATTGCAGCTTGCTGCCCTACACTGATACACTTGGAGAATCGTCACTTACTTTTTATTCAGCAGAATTTCTTTTTTAATACATATTGGCATTCAATCCACCGTCATCTTTAGCTTTCACATTCAACGGACACCACATATTGTTACAGACCCACACTGCGGATAGTCTTGAAGCATAGCCATTTGATATGTTGCGATAGCTCTAAATAGCTTGTATGGAATATGTATATATTTAGTTGAAACATAATTTTGCACAGGAGTGGAATAGAGTGTGAGGCCTCAGGATACATTTAGAGGACAGAACACATACATCTGCATTTTAGATGACAAGAAAACCTTCATGGCTTCCCTCTTTGTTCACTTCAGGTCATATCCAACAGAGTGGATGAAGACTTTCTACAGTGTTCAAGTTCTTAAACATTCAAACATCTCTTGATTTTTAATATCTAGGCAACTGCAAAGGAGTGAAAAAGGTGTTTGGGAAGGCTTTGCTGTTAGTTTTTGTATTTTGGTTTTAATTTGAGACAGGGTCTTGCTTGTGCTGTCCAGCTTGGCTTTTAACTCATGAAACAGCCCAATCCGGCCTTGAACTTACAGCAATTCCTCTGCCATTACTTCTTAAGTCCTGGGCTTTCAGGTGTGCACTAACACGCCAGTTGCAACTAGATGTTCTTAATCCACTCTAACTTTAGCTATGTGCCAGATTTTCTAAAATCATATGCACATACAAATGGAGACAGTTTACATCAGGACTGTGTGAAGACCCAAATTAGCAGATCAGAAGTAACTTTACAGTAACGTGGACGATGCCACGTCATTTAAAGATCCATATCGTAGAATTCCTAAATGCTAACATCTGAATTTTAAAAAGAAGCAAATGTTACAGTTTGTGCAAGCTTAAAAGAACTGTTCCATTCAAAGGGTCTGTATTACTCTAGTGGGTTTCACCCAGTGAAGTCCTGTGTATAATCCAATACTTTATTCTAAATGTCCTTGAAAGATTTACTCAGGCTAGCCATTGACAATTCCAAACTCTGCTTTGGAGTTTCTTTCTTTTTTTGGGGGGGGGGGGGGCGTGAGGGGTGGTGGTGAGACAGGGTTTCTCTGTGTACCTGATTTCTGGCTGTCCTAGAACTTACTCTGTAGACCAGGCTGGCCTTGAACTCAGAAATCTGCCTGCCTCTGCTCCCAAGTGCTGGGATTAAAGGCGTGCGCCATCACCACCCAGCTGCTTTGGAGTCTTAACTGAAATTATCAGTTAACACATCCTCACCTTCTATATAATGAATACACAAAAGCTGCCTGACATTTTAAAAATTACCCTAGACTTATTCTATCATTCCAATACGTTTTAAACTACTTTCAGGTTCATGTTTTTCTAGTATAATTTAATCTACTACTCTTCAGCACAGAAAACCATGTGATTTGCTTTTGGGTTATGTCTTGAGCCCTGGGAATCAAAGTGGCATAGGACATATCATTTTATTAACGCTGGAAACTGGCAGCGTATTCTGTTTCTGAAACATCCCTGGCTGATTTCACAGAGCCACATTAAGAACTAAGGTAAAAAGAGATGAGTCTG